>NC_141874.1:47849998-48153029 GCF_056163025.1 Triticum urartu | reverse complement strand
AGATATGTAGCGGTCAAAAATGCTTCATCCCAGAACTTGAGTGGCATAGATGCGTTTGCTAGTAGAGCTAACCCTACTTCAACAACATGGCGATGCTTTCTTTCTGCCGAGCCGTTCTGTTGGTGTGCATGAGGGCACGACACATGGTGTGAGACCCCAAGCTCTTGAAAAAAGAGATTAAGTTTCTTGTATTCACCTCCCTAGTCGGTTTGCATGGCAATAATTTTAGTGTTCAGTTTTCGCTCAACAAGGTTCTGAAAATTCTTGAAAACTTGAAACACTTCAGATCGTTTCTTAAGAAGATAGATCCATGTAAATTTGCTATAGTCATCAATGAAGCTAACATAGTATGAGTGTCTGGCAATAGAAGTAGGGGCTGGCCCCAAACATCAAAAAACACAAGTTGCAAGGGTGTAGTAGAAATACTGAATGAAATAGGATATGGCAACTGATGACTTTTAGCTTGTTGGCATGGATCACAAACAAACACAATACTAGACTCATGAGAGTGGGGAAGTTTATTCTTGCTAAGAATGAATTTAACAATAGCTGATGAAGGATGACCTAATCTACTGTGCCACTTTGCTGAAGAAGGCTTGACAGCGACAAAGGCTTGTTTATTTGATGATGGTGATGAAGATATAAGTGGGTAGAGACCACCCACGCACTTGCCCCTAAGAAGCACTCTCCTTGTGTCCAAGTCCTTTACCAAAAATAAATAGGGATAAAATTCAATGAGAACATGATTATCAAGAGTAAATCTATGAACTAAAAGAAGATTTTTTGATGTGGTAGGGACATATAGGACTCGTTTTAGATGCCAATTTTTCATGGGGTTTTTGATAATTGAACTACCAACATGAGTGATTTTCATACCAGAACCACTTGCAGTATGCACTTGGTCATGTCCACGATACTTGTCTGTGATCGTTAGCTTGTCAAGCTCCCCTGTGATGGGGTTTGTGGCGCCAGTATCCGCATACCAGTTCGTGTCGATGCCGTAGGAGTCAGTGACCATGTTGGCCCCCTTCTCCTCATGTTCATCTTCATCATCATAGCGATGCCAACAATCGCGAGCACCTCCTGGATGATGCTTATAACAAATTTGACACTCTGGATAATCGCGAACCTGCTGCCGACGTTGTTGCTGTTGGCGACCGCGGCCACCTCCGCTGCCGCCGTTTCCACCAGATGGAGTTAGGGAGGGGCGCCTGCCTCGGCCGCGACCCCTGCTGTTGCTGCGCCCGCGGCCTCTGCTGTAGCCACGCCCGCGCCCCCTGTAAGCTAAGTTCGCCGAGGTCTTGAAGCCTGCGTCAGGTCCGTCGCCGAGCATCTCTACGCGTTGAACAAGCGCAGCAATCTGAGCAAACAGATCGTCCACTGAGATTTGGTTTTTGATTGCACCAATGGTTGCCACAACAGGGTCATAATCCCTGTCGAGACCGTCAAGCACGTAGTCCACCATCTCCGGGTCCGAGACGGGACGACCTGCCGCTGCGAGCTCATCCCCCAGGCTCTTCATCCTAGAGATGTAGGCGCTACTGGACATAGATCCTTTCTTTGTATTGGTGATGGCGATCCGTAGGTTGGTGATGCGCGACTGGGACTACGAGGCGAACAGGGTGGTGATGGCAGTCCAAAGCTCGAACGTCGTCTCCTTGCTCGCAACTTGGGCGAGGATCTCCATTGACAGAGAGTTCAGGAGGTGGCTTAGGACTTGCTAGTCCTTTGAAATCCACTGCGCGTACAAAGGATTAGGTTCTACGGCGGTAGTTTTGTCCGCCTGCTGCGTCTGCACCGTCTTCGGTTACGCTGCGTCTGATCCGTCCAGGAGGCCGGTGACCTGCGCTCCTCGCAGGCCCGGCATGACCTGTGCCTTCCACAAGATGAAGTTGGTCTTGGTGAGCTTCTCAGATGGGAGAGCACCAAGGTTGAGGGATACGGTGGATGAGGACGACATGGCGAGGGTGGTGGCGAGGAAGGAGGCTGCTGGCTAGATCGATAGGAAGAGGACGGCTCTGAATACCATGTCAGATGGAAGCGTTCCTACTCCCTCGTGAGGGAGCCGCGTTGGTTTTATATTGATTGTGGGCAGGAATAGCCTCTGCCGTGGCTTACAAGTCTTCACCGATCGCTAGGATACGGTGGTTACAGAATCGCTAGGATAGATGCTCTAGGATAGATGCGTACAAGGGAAGGAGAAGGAGTTTGTTGAGATTACAGCAGAATTCTATCTCTAATTCTAACACAGGGTAGCCTACATCGACACCGGCGGCGGCAGCAGCACTGAAGACAAGACGTGGACGACCATCAAAGTCACCGGAGGGAGTTGCTATGACTACATGGCCTTCCACGCTGGAGAAGACAAGGTGTACTTGCTCGACTCATCCGGGGGCGTGGGCGTCCTCCGCATGGCCCGCGGCGGCCAGCCGGCTGTAATCGAGCCCTTTGGGACCCTCATGCAAGACCCCAACCCTATCGCAGCCTAGGCCCCGCCATACGACGTTGTGTCGCCAAAGATGGTCACCAAGCACATCTTCTTCTTCCATGGCAGCCTGTACCAGGTGTGGAAGAACACATGTGCCACCATCAACTTGGCCAGCGGGTACTTCAGGATATCTGCGCACGAGATCTTCGTCCTGAGGTGTGACCCGGGACGCTGGCCATGCTGGGATGCTGTGAAGGATCTAGGAGGCTGCTCCGTGTTCCTCAGCAAGAGTAGCAGTCCGGTCGTGGTGCGACCGGCTGTCCCTAAGGTGAGAGCCGATTGCGTGTATTGGATAGACTGGCGAGGCATTCCCATGGTGTGTGATATAGCCACCGAGGCCTCCCAGCCATGGGTGCTTTCTTATGGTACGTTCAAAGGTGACTGTTGGTACTTTAGTCACGACGACACAGCAAGCATCGACGGGGAGGGGAGGAATATCCCTCGTCAGTCATGTAATCATGTCGAGCATGTTAGCTAACCTTAGGGGCGGCGCTACAGTTTTGGTAGGCGGAAGAAACAAGTTACAAGTGCATCGCTGTACGAGTTCTGCAATTCTTCTTTTATGGTGGGATCTGCAATTCCTGTAAACATTGCCGATTATGGCTAGGGTTTGGCGGAAACGGGGCGACACCCAGCCGCCGCCGCCGCCGCGTACACCCATCGCCGGTGAGGATGGCGCTAGCTTCGCACGGGGAATCCATCACTGGGCGAACACGTTGCGGCTCCGTCCGCCCCTGCGGCCTTGTCCGCCACTGCGGCTCCGGCCGCCTTTGCCCATTGATCGGCAAGCAATTGAGAATAAATGGATCTTCAAGAAGAAGACTGACGCTGACGGTAATATTACTGTCTACAAAGCTCGACTTGTCGCAAAAGGTTTTCGACAAGTTCAAGGGATTGACTACGATGAGACCTTCTCACCCGTAGCGATGCTTAAGTCTGTCCGAATCATGTTAGCAATTGCCGCATTTTATAATTATGAAATTTGGCAGATGGATGTCAAAACTGCATTCCTGAATGGATTTCTGGAAGAAGAGTTGTATATGATGCAACCGGAAGGTTTTGTCGATCCAAAGGAAGCTAACAAAGTATGCAAGCTCCAGCGATCCATTTATGGACTGGTGCAAGCTTCTCGGAGTTGGAATAAACGTTTTGATAGCACTAGTAGAAAACGGAGCTTTAGCGCCGGTTCGTAATGGCCTTTAGTGCCGGTTCCATAACCGGCACTAAAGGGTGGGCACTAAAGGCCCCCCCTTTAGTACCGGTTCGGCACGAACCGGCGCTAAAGTGCCACCACATGGCGTGAGCTCGCGCCCTGGTATGGGGGACCTTTAGTACCGGTTGGTGTTACCAACCGGTACTAAAGGTTTTTTTGAATTTTTTTTGAATTTTTTGGAATTTTTTTGATTTTTATTTTTTTGAATTATTTGATGATTTAGTCTCTAATCACCTCTCTTAACTGCACAAGTGTGGATCACTCATTTCAAATCATCTAACTTCCCGACCGGTCACCCATCCCTCTCACTACTCCAGCCCGAGCACGCTTAACTTTCGGGTTCTATTCTCCTTCGTTTCCGAGTCTGCACTTGTTGTTTTCCTGACAATAGTAAGATGTCAATCCTATTAACCCTCAGGAGTTTAGCTTGCACATGAAGTCACACATTTCACCATTTGAGTTTGAAACTATTATTCTAAAAAACAGTAATCATTTAGTAATGCTAATATTTCTTGAATAAGTTTGACTATAGTTTGACCACAGTTTGACCATAGTTTGACCGGATTTGACCAAAATTCAAAAAGTTGAAATAATTATTTAGTAACACTAATATTCTTGAATAATTATGTAGTAACATTAATACTTATTGAATAAGTAGTTTGACCAGATTTAACCAAATTTTTTTAAACAAACTGAAATTTGACCATATCTTTTTTTCCTTTTGGAATTTGAGGATTCTAAAAAATTCCAAACAGGCCGTAGGCGGTCTCCATCGGATGCGGATTTTCGTGCTGAATTTTTTGATATATTATACGTTTTTTTCCGACATCGTATGCGAAAGTTATAGCCGTTTTATATTTTCCCTACACTTTTTGCAAAACATGTCCAAATTGTAGTTTTTAAATTTTCCTAACTAGTAGATGTAGTAATATAACTACCTCTCGAAGGATTTTATTTTTTGAAGTTTTTATCATTTTCTTTTGATTTTTTCAGAACTGAAATGGCGACACACGGGGGGGGGGGGGGGGTAGAGTTTGAAAATTGCTCACAAACCGGTACTATAGATCAGATCCCTTTAGTACCGGTTTATGGCACGAACCGGCACTAAAGGTTAGACCTTTTGTACCGGTTTGTGCCACGAACCGGTACTAAAGGTGATCGTGGGGCCCCGGCCTGACGCCAGCCTGCCACCACCCCTTTAGTACCGGTTCGTGCCACGAACCGGTACTAAAGGTTCAACACGAACCGGCATTAATGCAAATCCGTTCGAACCGGCACTAATGGTACCATTAGTACCAGGCCAAAATCAAACCGACACTAATGTGCTTCATGTTTGACCCTTTTTCTACTAGTGTAGTGTGATCAAAGCATTTGGTTTTGTACAGACTTTTGGAGAAGGCTGTATTTACAAGAAAGTGAGTGGGAGCTCTGTAGCATTTCTGATATTATATGTAGATGACATATTACTAATCGTAAATGATATAGAATTTCTGAATAGCATAAACACTACTAGGAAAAGGCCTACTAATGGCGCACCGGTTTTGCCTACTAATGGCGCATCACCGGTGCGCCATTAGTAGCACGCCACTAGTAATTTTTACTAATGGCGCACCACTGGTGCGCCATTAGTATATAACACCATGCGCCATTAGTGTGCCTCCCAGGGGCCATATTTAACCATGTGCTTTGGCGCACTAATGGCGCACTGCGGACGGATGCGCCATTAGTATACTTGGCATACTAATGGCGCACTCTGTGGTGATGCGCCATTAGTATGAATATTAGGTTTTATTTTTTTTACTTTTCTGATTTTTGCACATGTTACAAAATATATTATTTGACAGAATATAGACAGTAGCACACAGCAACAGCAGATTCATCGAATACAATAGAAGATTAGTCTCCGAATACAATTCATCATATTAGTCTCCGAATTCAAAAGACCGAATAAAGATAAAACATTACAACTCAGACCGCGAGTATCAAGTTTGTCGGAAGTAATACTAATCCTAAGAAGTCCTACTAATCATCATCATACAACTTCTACTCGTTATTCATAACAAGTCATATGATCATCATCTTGATAGTCTTCGAACCAACCCTACTTAATTGTTCTTAGCACATGATCATCAGTATTAGGCAGGACCTAAATACCCTATTTAAGCTAAAATAGCATAAAACAATATATTCCCCGACTCTCCATTATGGAGAATGGAGAACATCCTGTCTCCAATTCTTGCGCTTCGCTTCCTTTTGCTTCCAAGAAGCTCCTTACGACTGTCCATACATTTTTTCCATCCTTTGATTTTCATGTCTCCACTTCTTTTAGAAATCTCGTATGGACAGTTGAGATTCGTAGGACGACCTGGCTGTATGTTCAAAACATTAACACTACCTTTCAGATACATCATATGAGGCACACAATTCTCTGGGATTATCTGTTGAAAAACATAGTAATAACTTCATAGTTAGCAATGATGTACTAGTTTTAGAAGTATGCAAAAGATGCACGGATGTCGTAATAGTAAAAATCTTACCAGGGTATCTCCATGGTAGTTACCGTAGTTGAACACATGCACTAGTGGCACGTATTTACCATAATGTTGAGGAGTTTGATTGTAGATATTGTAATTCTCAATGTCGATACAAAATCCGACCAAATGATTTTTCTCCTTGTAAGTTGTTAATTCGGAGCCATCGGTGTAGTGGGTTTTGTCTACCATCTCCCGCACATTCTTTGAACAATAAAAATAAGCTGTCAATGGAAATAAGCTGTCAACTATTTTGAAATAAACAATATAAATTAGCTAATAACTATGTTTGATAAACTCACATAGCGGTAGAACTGGAGGCGTATCAACAAGGACCCAAATGTCCATATTGTCTTGGTTGATGTCAGGATTACCAAGATCCATGGTGATAAGCATACCCTCATCAAAACCATACATCTTGCAAAATGCTTCCCAATTTTTGCAACCAAAATGGGTTACGCTCTCAGAATTATATAGATTTACTTCAAAGTCCACATCGTGATGAGTCCTTAGGTGAATTTTCTTTGTTTTAGAAATTTCATGGTCTTCAAAATCCATCCTCTCCAAGACATAGCGTCTTGCATGGCATGGGATAAGCTATACTCGAATTGTAAAAGATGAAAATTACACGTTGAAATAGTTGAAGTCATGCTTAATTATGAAAATAACACTTGTCATCGTTGTGTACCATTTCAACTTCGAAGGTCTCCTCGAGCTTAATGCTAAAGCGGCGATCATCGTCCAGGTGAGGCATGTCGCACAGACCTTGATCATCGTGGCACCAGTCGCACTCCACCAGGAGACTTTCGTCGTCCCTTTCGTCGTCCGATGATGATGACGACATATCCTACGTTCATAATTCAAAACTACATCATTTAGGGTTTGTCGACACCGAGGCATCCTAAAAGCTAAGCTTTTATCATTTAGGGTTTGTCGATGCTGAGGCACCCTAAAAGCCTAAGCTTTCATCATTTAGGTTCTTATCGACACCGAGGCACCCTAAAAGCCAACGTTTTATCATTTAGGGTTTGTCGACGTCGAGGCACCCTAAAAGCCTAAGCTTTCATCATTTAGGTTTTGTCGATGTCGAGGCACCCTAAAAGCCTAAGCGTACATCATTTAGGTTCTCATCGACACCGAGGCACCCTATAGAAGCGAAGTTAAGTTTTCATCATTTAGGGTTTATCGATGCTGAGGCACCCTAGGTTGGGCCTAATCACTTGGCACTAATCACTTGGCTCTATTGCCACCTATGTTGGGTTTATCATCTAGGGTTTATCGATGCTAACGAGAATTCTAAGTTGGGCCTAATCACTTGGCTCTATTGCCACCTATGGTTTAATGCAGCAAGAATGGCGGGGCAGTTGATCCTACTTAATTAAGTACTAAGATACCCCGGCCCATGCATTAGTAGAAAGTACCCCATATGTCCGATTTTAAGCAAAGTCATGCTAAAATTCACAGAAAATTTCAGCATGACCTTTGCTGAAAATAAGACATATGGAGTACCCGAATTTTCCGGAACGGAAGTTAATCGACATTCCGGCAAACTCAAGGGCCTCTCGGGGTACCTGCAAAATCATCATGACACGATGGTCGGAGACAAAACCCAGCAAACTAGCACCACAATGTGCCTCTACTTTCATATGGATGAAAAGGCCACATACCATATGGTCCTCTGCTTTCATATGGACAAAAATCAGCTCAACTTATGTGAGCTTCCATTCCAGATCTAATAGGTCACCCAACAAAAAATCATGAATAGTTTTAGCTGAAAAAAAATCATGGATTGCTGTTAACTGAAAATTAGTGAAAGAAACTGTTGCTGATCATGGATTACTGTTAATTAAAAATAGAGCATCTGGCTTGTCTTATCATGTTCACTAAGTCCACAAAAATGAATAGGTTCAGTAAACTTGAAGTACTCAACACTAAACATGGTTCAGAGCTCACTACACTACACTACATCGTGCAATGGTTCAGACCTCACTACACTAGAACAAGCTCACTACACTACACTACACTACACATGCTTAAACTCTGAACATAAACAAACACCAGCAATGCAATATTTAAACTACCTCTGTTTCTAGGCAACAAGAGTTATCATCAATGCTTTTGAGTTTATTAAGTACCTTCAGTTCTGATTTTTAAATGTCAAAAGAGCTTCACAATATCTTGAATCCTCCAAATCACTCTTAACAGTTCTGCATTGCACAAAGGCAGCAATGAGCCAATGATATCAGTAGCAATAATAGGTGCTTACATTCTCATAACGTCAGTATTAGTTAACCAAAATTCAACCTACAGAGTTCTAGTACAGTGAGTAACTCCCAATTCTTTTAATAGAAGCACAATTAACAACACAACTAGGGAGTCTAGGACAATGCCACCAGATAGAATTTGAAGGAAAAACGTTCTTCCAGAACCTTCAAGCCACAATCATACATAGAGTAGCTGATCATATAAGCTATATTTAAATAAACATCAACTAAACTTGATGACAAGAAAAACTACAATCACATTGATACAAACTAGAGCATATAGCAATAGTAAATTGCTGCTCCATATAGCAATAGTAATGCACCTAATCAACATTGTAGAGCATCCTGTTACAAACTTGTTCTGATCCTGCAAATTAATGGGGAGGAAGAACTAGGGAGGGAGGGAATGGTAATGGTTTAGAGAAGAACAATAGTAATGCTCCATATAGGAATATTAATGCTCCATATGTTTTGATCCATATAGCAAGAAGAACTAGGGAGGGAGGGAATGGGGAGGAAGGGTGGAGAGGGAGGAAGGAGGAGAGGTACCTGGGCGGGCGTGGCCAGTCGCCGGAGGGGTCGGGGTCGGGGTCGGCGGCAACGTAGAAGGGGTGGCTCGAGGGCGTCCGAGCTCGTCCGGGTCCTCGTAGTCGAAGAGGAAGACGACGGCGGTCCTCCTGGGCGCCTCGGTTGGTCGTGGGGAGGCCGGCGGCCACGTGCTTCACGGGTCGGGGGCGCGGGGGCAGCGGCGCGGGGGAGTAGGGGCGGCGGCGCGGGGGAGCCGGAGCGGGTGTGGCGAGGGATGGAAGGGGATCTGGCGAGGGAGAGGGAAGGAGGTATCGGTCGAAGGGCCGTGTATCCAGCTATAGAGGGGGGAATGTTAGTAATGGCGCATCGTCGAGGGGTGCGCCATAAAAACACTCATAGCAATGGCGCACCATTCTCTGGTGCGCCATTAGTAACTTTTTTTTCTGATAGCAATGGCGCACCCTCCTCTGGTGCGCCATCAGTAACTTATTTTTTTCATTATTTCTTGTTGCATCTAATAATTTGTTTTTTTATCAAATTTGTTATTTTCATGAGGACTAGAACAAAATATATCATCAAATTTGTTTTTTTAATATCATCAATTTTTTTATTTTTAATTGAAAATATCATCAAATTTGTTATTTGAAAATATTATCAAAAAGCGGGGGAGGGTGCGGGGTGTCGGCGGCCGCGGTGGAGCGGGCCGGGGGAGGGTGCAGGGGGTCGGCGACGGCGGTGGAGCGGGGGAGGGTGCGGGGGGTCGGCGGCGGCGGTGGAGCGGGGGAGGGTGTGGTGGGTCATCATCGGCGGTGGAGCGGGGGAGGGTGCGGGGGGTCGTCGGCGGCGGCGTGGGTCGGGGCAGCGGGGGGAATTAGCTAGGGGGCGAGGGAGAGGGATGAAGGGGATCTGGCGAGAGGGAGGGAATTAGTTAGGGGGGATCTTACTAATAGCGCACCAGCGGTCGGTGCGCCATTAGTAATCTTTTTTTTACATAGCAATGGCGCACCGGGCAGAGGTCGCCATTAGTAATCTTTTTTTATATATAGCAATGGCGCACCAGTCAGAAGTGCGCCATAAGTAAATTTTTTTGTTGCATGTAATAATTTTTTAGAAAATGAATATGAATATCAAACAGTAATATTTTTTTATAAAAAAATTAATAATTGTTGTTTAACAACAATTGTAGTCTACACTTTTTTATTATAATTTTTTAAAAAATGAAGAGGGGAGAGGAGGCGCGGGTGGGATCGAGATCGAGATGGAGGGGGACTCGAGATCGAGATGGAGGGGGATCGAGATCGAGTGTCCTCATGAATATTCAATATTTTATCATATTGAATATGAAAAAATATCATCAAATTTGAAAAAATATTCATGAATTCAAAAAGTGCCCATGAAATTTAAAAATATTCATGATATCAAAAAGTGCCCATGATATTTAAAAATATTCATGATATCAAAATATATACTAATGGCGCACTTGTACAGGGTGCGCCATTAGTAGTTTAAACTAGTAATGGCGCACGGTGAGGCGGTGCGCCATTAGTAGTTTTGCAAAAAAAAAAGAATAAAAAAATTCAGTACTGGCGCACTCCATGTCTGGTGCACCATTACTAGTTAGAACTAGTAATGGCGCACCAAAGTTAGGATGCGCCATTAGTATGTATGTAAAAATGAAAAAAATTATCACTAGTGGCGCACCAGTTTTCTGGTGCGCCATTAGTGTCTTCCGCACTAATGGCGCATCACCAACTGGTGCGCCATTAGTATATAGTAGTGGCGCACTACTTCCCTGGTGCGCCATTAGTGTCAATCCTATCTATAGCCCTTTTCCTAGTAGTGAAAGGAATACTTGAATAAGAGTTTTTCAATGAAAGACCTCGGCGAAGCTGCTTACATATTGAGCATTAAGATCTATAGATATAGATCAAGACGCTTAATTGGGCTTTCACAAAGCACATACCTTGACAAAATTTTGAAGAAGTTCAAAATGGATCAAGCAAAGAAAGGATTCTTGCCTGTGTTACAAGGTGTGAAATTGAGTAAGACTCAATGCCCGACCAATGCAGAAGATAGAAAAAAAATGAAAGATGTTCCCTATGCTTCAGCCATAGGCTCTATCACGTATGCAATGCTGTGTACCAGACCAGATGTGTGTCTTGTTATATGTCTAGCAGGGAGGTACCAAAGTAATCCAGGAGTGGATCACTGGACAGCGGTCAAGGACATCCTGAAATACTTGAAAAGGACTAAGGATATGTTTCTCATATATGGAGGTGACTAAGAGCTCATAGTAAATGGTTACGTTGATGAAAGCTTTGACACTGATCCGGACGATTCTAAATCGCAAACTGGATACGTGTTTACATTAAACGGTGGAGCTGTCAGTTGGTGCAGTTCTAAACAAAGTGTTGTGGCAGGATCTACATGTGAAGTGGAGTACATAGCTGCTTCAGAAGCAGCAAACAAAGGAGTCTGGATGAAGGAGTTCATATCCGATCTAGGTGTCATACCTAGTGCATCGGGTCCAATGAAAATCTTTTGTGACAATACTGGTGCAATTGCCCTGGCAAAGGAATCCAGATTTCACAAGAGAACCAAGCACATCAAGAGACGCTTCAATTCCATCCGGGATCTAGTCCAGGTGGGAGACATAGAGATTTGCAAGATACATACGGATCTGAATGTTGCATACCCGTTGACTAAGCCTCTTCCATGAGCAAAACATGATCAGCACCAAAGCTCCATGGGTGTTAGAATCATTACTGTGTAATCTAGATTATTGATTCTAGTGCAAGTGGGAGACTGAAGGAAATATGCCCTAGAGGCAATAATAATGTTATTATTTTATTTCCTTATATCATGATAAATGTTTATTATTCATGCTAGAATTGTATTATCCGAAAACATAATACTTGTGTGAATACATAGACAAACCAAACGTCACTAGTATGCCTCTACTTGACTAGCTCATTAATCAAAGATGGTTATGTTTCCTAACCATAGACATGTGTTGTCATTTGATTAACGGGATCACATTATTAGGAGAATGATGTGATTGACATGACCCATTCCATTAGCTTAGCACCCGATCGTTTAGTATGTTGCTATTGCTTTCTTCATGACTTATACATGTTCCTATGACTATGAGATTATGCAACTCCCGTTTGCCGGAGGAACACTTTGTGTGCTACCAAACGTCACAATGTAACTGGGTGATTATAAAGGATCTCTACAGGTGTCTCCAAAGGTAAATGTTGGGTTGGCGTATTTCGAGATTAGGATTTGTCACTCCGATTGTCGGAGAGGTATCTCTGGGCCCTCTCGGTAATGCACATCACATAAGCCTTGCAAGCATTGCAACTAATGAGTTAGTTGCGAGATGATGTATTACGAAACGAGTAAGAGACTTGCCGGTAACGATATTGAACTAGGTATTGAGATACCGACGATCGAATCTCGGACAAGTAACATACCGATGACAAAGGGAACAACGTATGTTGTTATGCGGTCTGACCGATAAAGATCTTCGTAGAATATGTAGGAGCCAATATGAGCATCCAGGTTCTGCTATTGGTTATTGACCGGAGACATGTCTCGGTCATGTCTACATTGTTTTCGAACCCGTAGGGTCCGCACGCTTAAGGCTTCGATGACAGTTATATTATGAGTTTATGAGTTTTGATGTACCGAAGTTAGTTCGGAGTCCTGGATGTGATCACGGACATAACGAGGAGTCTCGAAATGGTCGAGATATAAAGATTGATATATTGGACGGCTATATTCGGACACCGGAAGTGTTCCGGGTGATTTCGGACAAAACCGAAGTACCGGAGGGTTACCGGAACCCCCCCGGGAGAAGTAATGGGCATATGGGCCTTTGTGGAGAAAGAGAAGGGCAGCTAGGGTGGGCCACGCGCCTCCTCCCCCTGGTTCGAATTGGACTAGGAGAGGGGGGGGGGGCGGCGCCCCCCTTTCCTTCTCCTTCCCCACTTCCTTCCCCCTCCTAGTTGGAGTCCTCCTCCTTGGCGCGCCTATAGGGCCGGACGGCCTCCTCCCCTTGCTCCTTTATATATGGGGGCAGGGGGCACCCCTAGACACACAAGTTGATCCACGTGATCGTTTTCTTAGCCGTGTGCGGTGCCCCCTTCCACCATAATCCTTGATAATATTGTAGCGGTGCTTAGGCGAAGCCCTGCGACGGTAGAACATCAAGATCGTCACCACGCCATCGTGCTGACGGAACTCTTCCCCGACACTTTGCTGGATCGAAGTCCAGGGATCGTCATCGAGCTGAACGTGTGCTAAAACTCGGAGGTGCCGTAGTTTCGGTGCTTGATCGGTCGGGCCGTGAAGACGTACGACTACATCAACCGTGTTGTGCTAATGCTTCCGCTGTCGGTCTACAAGGGTACGTAGATCACACTCTCCCCTCTCGTTGCTATGCACCACCATGATCTTGCGTGTGCGTAGGAATTTTTTCGAAATTACTACGTTCCCCAACAGTTCATTGTTCTTATTGTTCTTGAAGGTGTTATATTAAATCTAAGTGGACCTAATGGTGTAATCCATTTTCTAGCAATTTGACTTATTTATCCCATTGGACTTATAAGAAACATTGACTAGCTACTTCAGAATTAGTGACCTAAAACTTCTATATTGATGGATATTCAATTTAGTCCCCAGGCTCATATGCACCTAGTGAACAGTAACTTAAAAAAACCTGAATTTTTTTTAGGTGGCAGATGTTTCAATCCGTGACGTTCGTGCCAAATTTCAGCTTATTCAGACATCTTAGGAGCTCAAGGTAAAAAGACAAAATCGGTCAAAACAGTACATGAACAATAAACTTTCTTACAGCCCCTAAATTTGTATTTTTTCTTGAGAGCTATGAAATGTCCAAGCTCCATGAAATCTGGCAAGGAGTTCACGCACATGAGCGTCTAGCATCGCAAAAAAAATTCAAGATCTTTTGATTTTTTACTACTATTTTAAATGAATTTACTGCTCACCTTGGGTGCATACCTGAAAGCCAAAATGCCGCGTCCCTATATTCACTGCTATTTTCTTGATTTGCAAAAACAAATCTTCGGTACATGAGCTGCAAAATTACAAAACTATGCATAAACCTATACAATATTTTTCTTGTACCAAGAATCATGCCCTGCTCCATCTCTTTCGACTAATGTCGAGTTGAACAAGAAGGGGTAGATGGAAAGGTCCGGAATATGTCCCCATCATGATATGAGGATGGTTGGCAGTGCTCCAGGATCCGTAAAGTTGCGGAAGGAGGAGCGCAGGAGCGGCAAAGATTTCTCTGGTGACCTCCAGACAATGATGTCCAGCCTGATGACCCACAAGTGTAGGGGATCTATCGTAGCCTTTTCGATAAGTAAGAATGTCGAACCCAACGAGAAGCAGAAGGAAATGATAAGCAGTTTTCAGTAAGGTATTCTCTGCCAGCACTGAAATTATCGGTAACAGATATTTTGTGATAAGGTAATTTGTAACGAGTAGCAAGCAATAAAAGTAAATAAGGTGCAACAAGATGGCTCAATCCTTTTTGTAGGAAAGGACAAGCCTGAACAAACTCTTATATGACGGAAAGCGCTCCCGAGGACACATGAAAATTATCGTCAAGCTAGTTTTCATCACATTCATATGATTCGCATTCGGTACTTTGATAATTTGATATGTGGGTGAACCGGTGCTTGGGTACTGGCCTTACTTGGACAAGCATCCCACTTATGATTAACCCCTATTGCAAGCATCCGCAGGTACAACAGAAGTATTAAGGTAAACATAACCATAGCAAGAAACATATGGATCCAAATCAGCCCCTTATGAAGCAACACATAAACTAGGGTTTAAGCTTCTGTCACTCTAGCAACCCATCATCTACTTATTACTTCACAATGTCTCCCTCTAGGCCCAAACAATGGTGAAGTGTCATGTAGTCAACGTTCACATGACACCACTAGAGGGATGACAACATACATCTCGTCAAAATATCGAACGAATACCAAATTCACATGACTACTTATAGCAAGACTTCTCCCATGTCCTCAGGAACAAACGTAACTACTCACAAAGCATATTCATGTTCACAATCAGAGGGGTATTAATATGTATAATGGATCTAAACATATGATCTTCCACCAAGTAAACCAACTAGCATCAACTACAAGGAGTAATCAACACTACTACCAACCCACAGGTACCAATCTGAGGTTTGGATACAAAGATTGGATACAAGAGATGAACTAGGGTTTGAGATGCGATGGTGCTGGTGAAGATGTTGATGGAAATTGACCCCCTCCCGATGAGAGGATCGTTGTTGATGACGATGGTGATGATTTCCCCCTCCCGGAGGGAAATTTCCCTGGCAGAACAGCGCTGCCGGAGCCCTAGATTGGTTCCGCCAAGGTTCCGCCTCGTGGCGGCGGAGTTTCTTCCCGAAAGCTTGCTTATGATTTTTTTCCTTGACGAAAGACTCCATATAGCCAAAGATTGTCATCGGAGGGCCACCAGGGGGCCCACGAGGCAGGGGGCGCGCCCAAGGGGGTAGGGCGCGGCCCCCGCTCTCGTGGCCAAGGTGTGGGACCCCTCTGGAATTTTCTCCGCTCATTATTTTTATATATTCTGACAATAACTCCCATGGAGTTTCAGGACTTTTGGAGATGTGCAGAATAGGTCTCTAATATTTTCTCATTTTCCAGCCCAGAATTCCAGCTGCCGGTATTCCCCCTCTTTATATAAACCTTGTAAATAAGAGAGAATATGCATAAGTATTGTGACATAATGTGTAATAACAGCTCATAATGCAATAAATATTGATATAAAAGCATGATGCAAAATGGACGTATCAACTCCCCCAAGCTTAGACCTCGCTTGTCCTCAAGCGAAAGCCGAAATCGAAAAATATGCTGACATGTTTGGAGATAGAGGTGTCGATAAAAAATAAAATACGGACATGAGGGCATCATGATCATTCTTAGAACAGCAACACACACACAGATATATATATATATGTACATATATATATATATATATATATATATATATATATATATATATATATATAGGACAACACTATTCTAATCCTAGGATTAGAATAGTTATTCGGATCACGGCGCTCTCTATATAGACGTGATGGGATGTTCCGAAAATCTGCAAAACAAAATAGACAGCCTCATTTCCCTCGGGCGCAGCCCCACCCCTGTGGCCCTCGCACCACCCCACCCCCGCCTGACTCCGGCCACCTACCGCCGCCACCGACGAGCGGATCCAGCGCCGCGCCAGGTCCGGCCGCCCCTTCTTCCCCAGAGTGCCGCCGCCCCGCCGCCTCTGCCATCTTCCCCAGCGTGCTGCCGCCATATTCCCAGAGCGCCCCCCTGTCCATGGGCCCCCTGCTACGTCTTGATCTTGTGTTGGTTTTCCCCGAAGAGGAAGGGATGATGCAGCAGAGTAGCGTAAGTATTTCCCTCAGTTTTTGAGAACCAAGGTATCAATCCAGTAGGAGCCCACGCTCAAGTCCCTCGTACCTGCACAAAGCGATAGCTACTCGCAACCAACGCGATTAGGGGTTGTCAATCCCTTCACGGTCACTTACGAGAGTGAGATCTGATAGATTAAATATTTTTGGTATTTTTGATATAAAGATGCAAAGTAAAAATTAAAGGTAAAGTAAATAGCAAAAGAATATAAAAGTAATGGAGATTGATATGATGAGAATAGACCCGGGGGCCATAGGTTTCACTAGTGGCTTCTCTCAAGAGCATAAGTATTCTACGGTGGGTGAACAAATTACTGTTGAGCAATTGATAGAATTGAGCATAATTATGACAATATCTAGGCATGATCATGTATATAGGCATCACATCCGTGACAAGTAGACCGAAACGATTCTGCATCTACTACTATTACTCCACTCATCGACCGCTATCCGGCATGCATCTAGAGTATTAAGTTAAAAACAGAGTAACGCCTTAAGCAAGATGACATGATGTAGAGAGATAAATTCATGCAATATGAAATAAACCCCATCTTGTTATCCTCGATGGCAACGATACAATACGTGCCTTGCTGCCCCTTCTGTCACTGGGTAAGGACACCGCAAGATCGAACCCAAAGCTAAGCACTTCTCCCATGGCAAGAACTACCAATCTAGTTGGCCAAACCAAAGGGATAATTCGAAGAGAGTTGCAAAGATAACCAATCATGCATAAAAGAATTCAGAGAAGATTCAAATATTATTCATAGATAGACTTGATCATAAACCCACAATTCATCGTCTCAACAAACACACCGCAAAAAGAAGATTACATCGAATAGATCTCCACAAGAGAGGGGCAGAACTTTGTATTGAGATTCAAAGAGAGAGAGAAGAATCTATCTAGCTACTAACTATGGACCCGAAGGTCTGAGGTAAACTACTCACACTTCATCGGAGGGGCTAGGATGATGTAAAGCCCTCCGTGATGACGGCCCTCTTCTGGCGGAGCTCCGGAACAGGCCCCAAGATGGGATCTCGTGGATACAGAAAGTTGCGGTGGTGGAATTAGGTTTTTGGCTCCTGTTCTGATCATTTGGGGGTATGTTTGTATATATAGGAGGAAGGAGTACGTCGGTGGAGTACCGAGGGGTCCACGAGGCAGGGGGCGTGCCCTAGGGGGGGCGCTCCCCACCCTCGTGACCACCTCTTTGATCCCTTGCAGTAGGGTCCAAGTCTCCTGGATCACGTTCGGTGAGAAAATCACGTTTCCGAAGATTTTATTCTGTTTGGAGTCCGTTTGATATTCTGTTTATCCGAAACACTCTGGGTTGGGCCTCCGGTTAATAGGTTAGTCCCAAAAATAATATAAAAGTGGAAAATAAAACCCAATATAGTCCAAAACAGTAGATAATATAGCATGGAGCAATCAAAAATTATAGATACATTGGAGACGTATCACCCCCCCCGCCGGTCTCCTTCTGCAACCCCGCCGCCACCCTGCTGCCACCGTCTCCCGGACCTAGCTGCCACTCCGCCACACGCCTCAGATCTAGCCGCGGCGCCGTCCCCCAGCGCGGGATCCGGCCGCCGTCCCCAGCGCGGGATCCGGCCGCCGTCCCCACCGCGGGATCCGGCCGCCGCCCCCATCCGGCCGTCGCGATGTCTCCGTCCATCGCCCCGGTGGTGCAGTGCGGCGTGCCCTTACCTCCCTTGTGACGCGCCCTTCCCTCACGTCCGGCACGAACTTCCCTCTACGCCGCCGCGACCTTCACTCCCCTCCGGTGCGGCCTGCCCTCTGCTCCGGCGCACCCTCCTACTCCTCCTCCACGTGCGGCATGAACCTCGCCTTCGACCGCGAGCTCATCAGCCCGACCATGTACTTCAGCCTCATGGGCGACGGCCAGCCCATCGGACGCTATGATGACATGTGGTCGGCTGGTGCGTCAAGGTAAATACAACTAAACTAAACACACACATCGTCTTTGAGTTTGGTCCGGCTGTACTGAAATTTTACTGAATAAATTCTGTATGGGTGGAGGTGATCTTCACGGCCTGCCCCCACGCCACGACGGCCCGCAGCTCCTTGGCCTCCCTTCGCTTGGTGTAGAACGACTGTCCGACGTCCTGCCCCGTTCTTGCACTCACGCCGTCCATCGGAGAAGCTCACTTTTTATGCCATTCACCTGTTTGTTGAAATGCTAACAAAAGGGCTAGACATTTTTCTTCATGTATTTCTGAAAATGCTAAAATGAATCTAAAGCAGAGGTAGTACTATATTGTAAGTGAATGGAGATATAAGTAAAATGGATCAGAATGGTTGTGGTACTATGCAAGTATTTTTGCTTTTTCAATTTGTTTATTTGAAGTTCAAAGTGAATTGTTGAAGAAGGTTGACTCTATATGGACATCAAGTTGTTTTTTATGCTTCTCTCGCATGCACTCACAAATGCGCTCTCCGCACAATTTGCAAATTTGTTGTACATACAAAGTTCATGCGAATTCGAGCTTTTATGTCGAGAAGCCGTGAGCAAAAGTGCACAAATTTTTATATACTACCATCTTATAAAAAGCTAGAAGTTCAAACTAAAATAACAAAGTGGTTCGATTTTCATTAAAAAAATATGCATGGTGTGCATTCTGTGTATTTTTCCTTTACAAAAGTGAAACAGAGAGAAGTTCAAATTCATAACTGCCAGAAGTTCATGTTCTGCATGGTGTGCATTTCATAAGAGAAAAAAAGAACAAAAAGGCAAAGTCTAAAATTTGTTGCTAGAAGTTCATGTGCCCGGCCCGAGAAAGTTCAAAATTCTTGTGAGAGATGTTAAACAAAAATATGTGACAGAAGTTCAAGACGAAAACAACGGGAAGTTCAACTAATACATGAAATGCGTTTCAGATAGGAATATAAGAAATAGAAAAACAAAAAGCTTAAAAGGTTTGTTGAAAAAGTTCAAGTGCTCTGTCCGGGGAAGTTCAAAAATTCTTGCAAGAGAGGTTCACCTTGTATTTCCATGTTCCATTTTTTCCGTATAAATATCGAATACATTTTTTTACTCAAAATATGAAAAGGTGAAGTTTAAATTGAAATAACAGAGAAGTTCGAAGTTTATTAAAACATAGGATTTACCTGTTAAAAAAATAAAAAACACAAGCTATTTTTTGCACTTTTAGAAACAACTCATATACAAAAAAATGGTTCCTAGAAGTTCAAGTGCTCGACGAGGAAAAGATTAAAAAATTCTTGTGAGAGAGCTTCGCCGTGTATTTAGATGTCAAAAATACAAAAAATGTTGTTTTTTGTGTTTTATAATAATTCTCTCAAACCAGAGAGAAGTTCAGAGTGATAACGATCGGAAGTTCACGTACTACATGGTGTGTATTTCATATAATAAAAATACAATAAAGTGAAACTGAGTGAAGTTCAACAGACATGTCCCAGAAGTTCAACTACTTCACGCGGTGCAAAAAACAACACGTCAAAAAACAGCACGTCAAAAATAGAGTGAAGTTCAAACAAACATGCCCCAGAAGTTCAACTACTTCACACAGTGCATTTTTGTTCGCGATGAACGCATAAATTATGATCTCGCCATTTTCTAATTTACCTCAAAACGACAGGAATATCATTTATGTAAGTTCAAGTCCTCGGTCGGAGAAAGTTTAAAAAATTACTGTGAGAGACGTTTGTACAAAAGGAATATTATTTGTGTAACACTAACGAATGGATGAGAAAATTACAAACAAAAATACGTCACAGAAGTTCAACGTGAAAACAGCAGGAGGTTCAACTACTACGCTGAACGAATTTTAGATGAAAAACTTTTAAAATCGTCGCGAGTATGAAAGGATGATCAACACGGGAAACTTTGCGTGCTTACAGCAGCTTTCCATCGGTATATCACCTGCTCAATTCCGGTGAATGGATGTAGAGTTACGAGCAGTGGATGGAGACCTACGAGCAAAAAAATCTCGTGAAAAACATAGTGTAGTTCAGGTACACGCGCCGAGAAGTTCACGTTCTTCACGCGGTGCATTTTCGAAGAATCTGTTTCGCGATAAAGGCAGAACGCATGATCCCGCCGTTTTCGAAATTATTTGAAAACGGCGAGGAATCACAGAAAACCGTCAACATGAAAAAGTTTCGCATTTTCCGTAGCTTTTCAGCTGTATATTATTTGCCCCATTCCGATAAATTTTGTCGAAATTATGGGAAAATACGTTTTTCGCTATTTTTGAAACTGACTTAAAACCATAAAGAATTGGGAGAAACAATACATACCAAAAAGTTTCGCATTTGTTCAAGCTTTCCAACGCCATATCATTTGCTGCATTCGGACACACGGTTGAAAAATTACTCTTAAACCATTCAAAATTAGAAAAAAAAACTTTCAAGATGAAAAAGTAGCGCATTTTCATAAGCTTTCCAACGCCGTATCATATGCCTCCATTGGATTAGCCATTTAGAAATGACATCGAAAAAACGAACTCAGCTATACGGTTTATGAAATTTTACATTTTTTCAAATTACTCTTTAACCATAGGGAATTAGAGAAAACTTTCAACATGTGGAAGGAGCGGTTTTGCAGCAGCTTTCCAACGCCATATTATATGCCTCATTCCGATAAACGGTTTAGAAATGCGATCGAAAATACGATTCATGTTTTTTGTGCGAAGAAAAAACAGTTTTCAAAACTGCTCTTAAACCGCTTATATTTTGCCAAAAATTTAAGTTGGTTCATGATATTGGGGTCCATAGCTTTCCAACGGTATATCGCAAGCGCCATTTAGACAATGTTGGCGGAAGTTCAACCTAGTTCACAGGGAAGTTCAACGTGGTACTAGCGGGACAGGTCAGGTTGTGATCAGAATATTATTCTGATCCCGTGATCAGAATATTGTTTATATATATAGTCATTGATCTCTTATGCTAAAGTAACAATTCAATCACAATTTCAAGTATGAATCATAAACTTCATTGAGGACCAACAAACTCTAATCTCAGTCATTGAGGCAATTGCAATTTATCATAACATACAAAAGAGTCAATATAAGAGCTTTTCAGCAAGTCCACATACTCAACCATCTTTTAGTCTTTCATAATTGCTAACACTCACGCGATATTTATGGTGATGAAGTTTTAGTCGGACATAGAGAAAGATAGAGGCTTATAGTTTTGCCTCTCAACATTTTACCTCAAGGGTAATGTCAACAATAATAGTTCATGAAAACATACATCCAATTAGCTATATATATCAGGATCTTTCCAACACATTGTGCTTGCCAAAGGATAAAATGTAAAAAGGAAAGGTGAATATCACCATGACTCTTTTCATGAAGTATAAGACAAGAATAAAAGATTGGCCCTTCGCAAAGGGAAGCAGAGGTTGTCATGCGCTTTTATGGTTGGATGCACGAAATCTTAATGCAAAAGAACGTCACTTTATATTGCCACTTGTGATGTGGACCTTTATTATCCAGTCCGTCGCTTTTATTTCTTCCACATCACAAGATCGTATAAAGCTTATTTTCTCCACATTAATAAGTCATAACATATTTAGAGAGAAAATTTTATTGCTTGCACCGATGACAACTTACTTGATGGATTTTACTCAATCCATGGGTAGATATAGTGCACTCTCATGGCAAAACTAGATTTAGGGAAATTTGGAAGCACAAGTAGTATCTCTACTTGGTGCAAAGAAATTGGCTAGCAAGAGAGAGAAATACAAACTCAATATGTTGAATGATCCATGACAATATAATTTATCTCAAATGTAAGAAAACATAACCCATTACGTTGTCTTCCTTGTCCAACGTCATCTCTTTAGCATGTCATATTTTAATGAGTGCTCACAATTATAAAAGATGTTCAAGATAGTATATTTATATGTGAAACCTCTCTTTCTTTATTACTTCCTATTAATTGCAACGATGACCAAAACTATGTTTGTCAACTCTCAACAACTTTTATTCATCATACTCTTTATATGTGAGCCCATTACTCTCCATAAGATCCATATGATCTATTTATTTCTTTTTATTTTATTTTATTCCCTTAAGATTATAACAAAGTAATCAAGCCCTTGACTCAACTAATCTTTATTATATATAGCTTACGGACTCGATTACATAAAAGGATCATAAAGGTAAACTCACAACTAGATCATACTAAACCTAATAGAAGACACCAATTTGTTTTGGTCCATTAAAATTTAGTTCATCAACCTAGGCTAGTTTTGCTGCATGATTTTTTTACCAGTCCTCGCATTAGAGGCAAAAGCTCCCCCCCCATCATGTTAGAATCCTGGCTTCGGGACAATGTGATGTTCAGCCTCGCATCGTGGCCGTGGAACCAGACTTGCCAACGGTCATACTCCAATGCCGCGAGCTCTGCCGTCGGTCATACTCCAATGCCGCGAGCTCTACCGTTTGAAACGACCCAATCCATTTCCACTAGTGGGTCTCCAGGTCTCAAAGTCCAACTATAATCTTTTTTTAGAAATGGAGAACCCCCAGCCTCTGCATCTAGACGATGCATACAGCCACTTTATTAATTATTCACACAAGACCTTACGAGGTCATAAAACAGTAAGACTAAAACCATCGTCTAGGCAACATTTGTCGCTACTCCTATCCAGTTGATATAGGAATGCTGATAGTCTGGGCCTAATACCAAACAGACCTCGCAGCCAAACCAACATCTAAGACCTGAGATCCCAACCAGGACGCCTGCTGGGTATGGGGCACCCACTAGTCCGGCGCACTCCTCAATCAGGACGCCTGCCGGGTATGAGGCCGCCGCAACCACCTGCCACCAATCCATCTTTAGTTATGTACTGCTGCATCTAACTTGCCTGGTCTAGCTGCCGTCGACGCCACCATGACACCAGACAACGTCACCATCCTGCGCTCGTCCATCGCCACACGCCCACCGGCGAGACCCCGCTGCTCCATGCCGCTGAAACCCGCCGTTGTCGATGTACCAGATACCACGCCGCTCCTTCGACGTGAAACACCACCTGCTGCCACTGGTCCCATCCCCTCCGCTTGCAGTTTCTCAAACCGAGCACCCAGACGCCCCAGACGGTGCCTCCAAGAAGGGTATGACACACGCAGTGCCGCTGCCACCCAATCTGAGGAGATTTAGAGTTTTCACCCGGGCATGGGGTCAGGGTGGAGGGCAAGGACCTCAACGACGCCTGCAAGTAGGAGAACCGCGACCCTGGTCGTTTCCACCATCGGTATGAACAAGTCATCCAGAGTTTCCTCCGGTCCGATGTCACCTCTACCAGCCCCCGCGAACGCACCGAGGCCGACGACCGCGTTCGTAGGCCACCAAATGCAGCGGGAGAGAGCCTGCAGCGTGGAGGAGATCCACCAGCGACTCACGGCCCACGCGGTCAAGACGCCGTCCATCCACCCATCGCGAATGTCGCCAGCCGAGGGCGCCATCGCCATGCCTAACGGGGCCGCCGCCCTTGGTCCAGGTTCCTCCATGAAGGCCGGAGAGGCGAGATCCGCCGCGAGCGACGAGATCCGGCACCACACGGCCGACGCCATCGCCCAAGCCCGCCGTCGACCGATCCCACCGCCGCCAGGAGCCCGCACGCTGCCGAGAGTCCCACACCCATGGATCTGGGCACCCGTGCACCGCCGTGAGTCCGCTGCCTCCGGGATCCGCCACACCGTCGTGAGGGCCGCACCCCGCGGATCAGGATGTGCGCCCCAGCGTGGATCCGAGAACGGGAGGAGAGACCTTCCGCCGCCGCCGCCGTCGCACGCACGGGCTTTACCCGGTGCCAACCATCGGCAGCGGCAGAGGGGGAGAAGGGCTCTGGAGGGACTAGGCGGCGGTGGCAGCGGAGCCCTCCCGAGTCACCCGCGGGGGAGGCGACGCAAGAGGGACCATAAAATTTTCAAGAGCAGCTGATACCCCAAAAGGAAAGCGAGTTCATGGTGGTGAGGTCCTACGGGGCCAGGAAAAAACTTGCTGCTCGCTGACCCGTTTGACTTTTATTACATACACACTCGTGCTCTGATTATAATTGTACAGTCCTCCACCGTTTCGACTTCGGATTACGAAACAGGACCTTCTCTGTTCGTGAACGACACGAACCAAGCAACATACCACCGCGCCGCCGAGTATATAATATACCAGCAAACCATGGCAAAACTCCCCTCGTCATTATAATAAACCGTGGCTCCGTGACCAACGTAAACGTGCCATGGTGGATTCCTCCACGCCAAGTGCAAGCAAACGGCACGCCATGGCGCCGGCCCCTTGGTCCGACCTCCACGGCGAGCTCCTCGTGTCCATTGCCGCCACCGACGGCGTGTCTCTGAGAGACTACGCATCCCTCCGCGCCGTATGCACCACGTGGCGCGCCGCCCTGGCGCCACTGTCGTACCCGTCCCTTCTCTCCCTCGTCCAGGGTGGCCGCAGCCACAGCGCCTCCGTTTTTTCGCTCCCGATGCGGCGCACCTTCCACCTCCACACGGGGTCCTCCGCTATCGTCGACCCCGAATGCAATTTCTATGGCCGTGCCCATGCTCGACTCGTCGGCTCAGGCAACGGCCGCTTCGCCATCGCCATCGACGCGCGGGGCACCCGAAGCACGACGCTAAGGATCATCCTTGTCGATCCTCGCGCCGGCAACATGGTGCAGCTCGGATCTCCGGCAGGGGGCAAGGCATCCGTATGCAAGATCGTGTTTGCTTCAAACAAGAGCCTGAACCCACGCAACCACAACGACAACTGGAGAGCCGTGGCTCTGTACGACCACAACAGCAGGGTAGCGTACATCGATACCGGCGGCGGCGGCAGCACTGAAGACAAGAAGTGGACGACCGTCAATGTCGCTGATGGGAATTGCTACGACGACATGGCCTTCAACGCCGAAGGGGACAGGGCGTATTTTCTCAGTTCATGTGGCAACGTGTACGTCCTCCTCATGCCACGCGGCGGCCGGCCGGCGGCCGTAATCGAGCCCTTGGCGACCCTCATGCATGACCCCAACCCAACCACCGCCTACGCCGCGCCCTACGACGTTGTGTCCCCAAAGATGGTCACCAAGCACATCTTCCTCCGCGAAGGCAGCCTGTACCAGGTGTGGAAGAACACCAATGCCAACGTCAACATGGGCAGCGGCTACTTCAGGATGTCGGCCGACGAGATTTTCGTCCTCAGGTACGACACGGAACGCTGGCCATGCTGGGACGTGGTGAAGGATCTAGGAGGCTGCTCCGTGTTCCTCGGCAAGAGCAGCAGCCCGGTCGTGGTGCGACCCGTTGTCCCAGAGGTGAGAGCTGATTGCGTGTACTGGATAGACTGGCTGGGCGTTCCGATGGTGTGTGATATAGCTACCGGGGCCTCCAAGCCATGGGTGCTTCCTAATTGCATGTGCAAAGGTGACTGTTGGTACTTCGGTCATGACGACACGACGAGCATTGATGTTTGAGGTGTGAGGAGAAGAAGATTTGACTCTTTGTACATAATTCAATGAATGAGAATGGGATTATCATGGTTCCAAAAAATGTGCAGGTCCACATGGCTATCAAAATTGTATTCTTTCCGGCAACCACATCTTTCCTACCACTGGCAGAGCTTTGTCCAAGAGCTCAGGAGCGCTTGCTCATGGCTGAAAATATATCTTCTACTCCCTCCGTCCCATAATTTAAGACATTTTCTGACACTCGGACTGTTTTTTTTTGTTATGAAAAACACAAAACAAGCATGTTCTCCTTACGATGATTTTCATTTATAGGCGATTTGTTTTCTTCTTCTTTTTAATTTTGTACGAGGGCAAATGATAGATCTTAGTTATTATAAAGAGAAATACAGAATTTAATGCACAGTGGGTGAAATGATGCGCTTCTCGTGATCTCTACTTATAAAAAATATTTTGGGCATTCCTTTCTCCATTGCAAAAGAAAGAGGAAAATATAAGGTTCGGAGGGGAGAGGCTAGTGACCGAGGACGTTTTCCCTTCTAGTTTTTCTGCTCCAGTTGTGTTGTATCTTAAGTGTTTAATTCCAGGTCTTAGCACTTGAGCAACTAACCTGGGTTTGGTATGCTGTTTGGTGGTTAGCGTTTTCGTTCAGGTGGTAAAACATGAGCGGACACATGATGTGTGTATACATTTATTAGGAACGAGACGTATCAGGATGACTTGACTCGGTCTAACAATAAATAACTGCTGGTTTGAACAAGGGAAACGTTTCCCCACGGTGCGCCGGCCGAGCGTTTGGGCCGGTCGCGTGCGAGTGTCGGGTGCATGAAATTGGATCGTGCTGGATCCTTTCACGCAGAAGGGTGCCACGACCACGGCCCACGTGGGCTGGCCGGCCCACGCCCGCGTTCGGCTTGCTTTATCCTCTCACATGGGTGTCTCTGTTTTCTCCGTCTCTCGATCCCATCTCTTTCTTTTTGCTTCATGATGACGGCGAGCCGCGGCGACCTCGGTGATGTGCAACGGAGGCGAGGCGATGTGCGATGGGGGAGCCACCACGCATCTCGTTGCAGCCGAAGCTCTGGCGAGCTCCGCCATGGCCGTTGACGTCTCGTGCTAGAACCAACACCACCCATGCTGATACCAGCCACCGTGATTGCTGGAACCGGCATCATTTTTTGTTACAACCGATGAGTTTTTTGCTGGAACCGGCATCTCGTACAGACTTCTGTGACCCTCGACCGGATGGTGGTGGAGGCATTGCAGAACCTGCTGCACGCGCTCATGCTATAACCGCTAACCAAAAAGCTTCAAACAAGATGAAAAAAGTTTCAACCAGATATATGAAAAGCTGTAAGCAGTCATTGCCATGGCGGAATGCTACAACCGTCGACATAGAATGCTACAACCGTCTTCGTTTTTTACTGGAACTAACCAAATTTTGCTGCCATGTCTTTTTGATGGAATCATTTTTGTACCCCTTTTTTGCTACAACAGTTTTTGTTTTTTGTATCGGCACTGTCGTTTGTTACATCCTTTTTCATGAGATTGTCGAGACCCTGCGACCGTGTGTTTTGCTACAACCTTGTACAGTTTTTTGCTACAACCTCGTGTATTTTTTGCTACTACTAGAGACGCCCCTAGCTGGATCACAAGTTGTTTATGCTACAACCATTTTGTAGTTTGCTGCAATCAGTGTCAATTTTTGCTATCACCGGCTTCTTTGATTTTTCTGGAACCAATGCTCGATTTTTCATTTTTGCTACCACTAGCGTTTCAGATTTGCTGGAACAAGCTTCAATTTTTGCTACCATCAGGTTTTTGGTTTGTTGGAACGGCATCAATTTTTTCTAATTTTGCTACCAACGTTTTATTGGTTTTTGCTGGAACCGTCAAGAATTTTTGCTACGATCGGTGAATTTTTTTGCTGCGACCGGCAAATTAAGGATGAGGAACAACACAAGCTCTACGACGGGTGCTGCGGCCGGCGACGTGCGGCTCTGCGAGCCGCGCGGGGGGGGGGGGGGGGGGTCTCTCTGGAGATGCGCCGCGGGGGCCTTGCTGGAGCTGGGCCTCGCCGGAGATGCGCCGCGGGGGCCTTGCTGGAGCTGGGCATCGCCGGAGATGCGCCGCGGGGCCTTGCTGGAGCTGCGCGGTGCTGCGAGCCACATGGGATCTCGCCGGAGATGCGCCGTGCTGCGAGCCGCAGGGGATCTCGCCGGAGATGCGCCACGGGGCCTAAGGAAGAAGAAGCTGGGGCAAATTTTTTTGCTCCAGATCCAACTGTCGCGTGGCTCGCATCGAGCGGCTATGGCTGGACCGGCCGAAAGTTTCGGCCGGTGCGCCGGCGCCTAGCGGTGCCCTTCGAACAAATTGAGATTCAACACACATTCTTTTAGGCCTTAATTGTGGCAGAGAGATTCTTGATGATACCAGCTAAATGATCAATGATCAAACTGCCTCGGCGCTATGAGGTTGACTGAAGCAAGTGGAGCGCGCTGTTGTGCATAGTCTGTCAAGTTTGGGGTTCCCACTCCCACAAACAGTGGGGGCAAGTTATCTCGCCGCAAGGTTGCCTATGTTGCTAGTCTGGAGAGCACGGTGGCAAGCAAGAGCATCGCTCTAATGACCAAGACTTGGTCTTCACTATGAATAGCAATAGCTCTGAGAATTTAGAGTATAAGAGTGCAAAATAACTCTTCTGTTACTTGTAAAAGAGTATGCAGTGAGGGGGTTGAGACTATAGTAGGTGTAGATGAGGCTATTGTCCATTTAGCAGAGGAGATGGATGGGGGTGAGAAAGAAGTTCAGAATAGGAGGCAGGAGTTTGTAGGAGAGGAAAAAGAGGAAGGTGGTACACCAACGGAAGCTACCGACCCTGGAGTTGCCGGTTAACTGACGGGCACGCTTGATGCTGCCCGTTAGAAGCCATGAAAATTTTGAGTTGGAACTGTCGAGGCTTGGGGCAACCTCGTACAGTTCAAGAGCTTGTGTGTCTAACTAAGACACACCATCCCATTGTTATCTTTCTTTGGGAAACTAGAAAAAATAAAGACTATGTTGAGCTTTTGCGTTATAGGTTGGTATGAACAATTTGTTGAATGTTTCTAGCTATGGTAAAGGTGGAGGGCTTGCTGTATTTTGGGATGAAGCATACTCCTCTGAGTTGAACAAATATGATGAACACTTTATTGTTATGTACGACGCCAAGGGAGGGAGGTGGGTCACAAAGTGGAGGTCACTTTTATTTATGGAGAACCTAAGACGAACCTAAGACGAGCCAAAGGTACGTTATGTGGGGTCTCTTGAGACGGATTAAACCTCTTGGTGTTGGACCTTGGTTTATGATGGGGTATTTTAACGAAGCTATATGGCAAAATGAACACTTTTCTCGTCATAAGAGGTCTCCTGGACTCATGGCTAATTTTCGTGATGTTTTGTCGGATTGTAATTTATATGATTTGAGCTTTAAATGTGTTCTATGGGCATATAATCACAAGGAGGGCAACAAAAATGTAGGTATGCCTTGTCCGTGTGGTTGCTTGCCGCTTTGGTCTTTTATTTTCCCACGGTGCAAGGTCTCTCATATTGCAAGAGCATCTCTAGCAGACCCCTTATAAGGATAGCCCTTATAAGGGGTTTACAGTTTGCATTTTCCCTCTTATAAGGGACGAATTTGGCTATGGAAGAACAAAAACCACATATGAAACTTTATAATTTGAAAAAAAAGGTTGAGCGCAAGAGATGAACATGTAACAGCAGTAGATAGAAGTTGATCATCGATACATGTATGAGTTCATTAATTTATATAGGCTAGATTCTTGCGCGTCAGACTAACCCTAACTGCCCAATATGGGGCTCACCAGAGCCCTCCGGGTGCGGTGGCGGCGATCACTCGTTGTCATCGTCAGAGGAGGTGAGGTCGATGAACATGGAGTCTTGCGCGTCGACTTCGCGACGTCATGCCTCCATCTTCTCGTCGAACTCCCACGGCCTGGCGAGGCCCTGCTCGTATAGGACCTGGTCGATCTACTCATCCCAGTAGCATCGCTGCGCCACCTCCTCGTCCTCCCGCGCACTGCACTCGAGAATCGCCGCCTCAAGGGTGTCCGACTCGGAGGGGGCAGGTAGTCCTCCGGCCTGACGACGCAGGTGCGTGGCCACTCTGCCTCGGGCTCCCTCTTCACCGCGCTGAGCAGCGGGAGCTCCTCCGTCTCCCTCTTGACCGTGCAGAGCGGCGGAAGCTCCTCTGCCTCCCTCTTAGCCTGCGGCAGCGGCGTGTGCGAGTTGCTCTCATCGGAGGAGCTCCCCGCGCTAACGAGCCGAGCCTACCATCAGTCATACTCCTCTGTCTCACGGCGGCAACTTAAGACCTCGGTTCGTGTACTATCGGGCGGACCTCTTCCTCGCCGCGTTGGCAAAGACATAACGGTTTCACTGGGGGTCCTCGCCGCCGCCGGAGCTCCACATCCCATGCCACATGGTGGCGGATCTGTCGCCGTTAGCGGAGTGGGGCGGCGGATTTGGGTTGCCAGCGGCCAGAAATCAGATGGAAAAAGGGGTTTGCGGCGGCGGGGGTAATTGGGTTTCGCCCTGTATAGCGGCGACGAACCCGTAGATTACTGCGCGGGTTTTTTTGGTCACTTTAAAAGTATTACGGGCGGGACGACTGCACGGGGTCTGATCTGGCCCCAAAAAAGGGCCAAACCCGTATAGGCATCGGAATTATACGGGTCGGGAGCCTTTAGAGTGTGTGCTAGAGATGCTCTAAGGTCCAGGTCTGGGCATTGCTGTATTTTTACTGAGTTGTTGGGTAAGGTGAGAGGTGGTAGGTGTCGTGGATCTAAGACTGACAGTAGAATGGGGGGTAGGTATGAGGAGGCAAGATCCTAGCTATTGTGAAGTTGTACACACGAGTTTTACGAGTTTAGGCCCTTCGCGGAGGAAGTAATAGCCCTACATCTCGGTGCCCGGAGGCGGTCGACTGGATTATGTAAGTGTGTGTTTACAGGGGATGGAAACCCTTGTGCCAGTGGAGGGGGTGGCTTATATAGAGTGCGCCAGGACCCCAGCCAGCCCATGTTACAAGGGGTTTAAGGTACATTAAGAGGGGGGCGTTACTGGTAACGCTAGTAATTAAGTGACCTAAATGCCTATTAAGTCTATGAAGTAAACGTCCGACCGTTATCATGCAGAGTGACTTTAGGTCTTCTGTCTGTCGAGTGATAATTGTTGTGGTCGAGTGACCTTGAATCTTCCGAGTGGAACGACTTGTAGTCGAGTGGATGATGATATCCCTTGAATGCTTCTGGCTTTAAGATGATGTCCTAGGGGAGGGTGTCTAGGTCAGGCCTATGACCCTACCCTAGGTACATAGCTTCATCATTAGCCCCCGAATGGTTCAGGGCTTGAGTGGAGAAGGAGTTGAGAACACCTCGATTCAATTTTCGCGCTTCGGGAGCGTCTTATTGGGACCAAATGAACAATCATGATGATTTTAACTTCTTTTTTAGTCGCCTTGATCCATTCTTGGTTCTGCCGAGTGAACTTTTACTACGATGTTTTGAGTACTGATATGGAAAAAATCTTCCGTTTGACAGGTTGCCCTGCTGTTCGCGGATATTGTGGGATTCTTATTTTGGGGAAGCGCGCGATACGGAGGAGGCCGCAATAATCGGACAGGATTAGGCAAGGCCGCCTCGATCACCGTGCCACCTTTTTCGTCACGTACCTCGCGCGCGACAGTTGCGGGATTTGATAGGATCATCCGGATCCACAGGTCAGCCACTCGGAAGCGGCCTCATATAAGGTGCCGGATTGGGGTTTTCTGCACAGTGCGTTACCATTCTTCTTCCTTCTCCTCTGCTTTCTCCGCCACATCCACCTCTACTCCCGGTGTTGCTGCTCTGTTCGAGTTTCGCCCGCGGCCATGGGGAAGGAGAAGACGGTGGCTCTGGAGAGCGCGAAGAAGGCGACGGCGAAGGCGAAGGGGAAAAAGTCCAGACGGGGCAGATCTTCGTCGAGGTCCGGCCTGCCGCGCGACTGGATTCGGTCGATGATTAGTCAGGATGCCATCGATGATCTGGTCGAGAGGGGACTGATTCCCCACGAGTCGGCGTGGCTCTCGGAAGGCGAGACCGAACCACATCGGCGAGAGGGTGAGTGCGTTCTCCTCGCCACCCATGTTGACCATGGATTTTCTTTGCCTCCCCATCCTTTTTTTCGGGGCTTCCTGAACTTCTTTGGAGCACAACTCCACCACTTTACCCCCAACACTATCGTATATCTCGCTGCCTACGTGTCCATGTGCGGGAACATCTTAGGTTGTAGGCCACACTGGGGTCTTTTCAAGCACATTTTCACGTGTCGTTCCCAGTCGGTCAAGAAGGCCAACCCGAGTGACGAGAGGACGCACATGATTTAGATGTGTGGGGGTCTTGGGATTCAAATGAGAGGCAAAAACACTTTCCCAGCCATGATCCTTCCTGAGTCGGTCCGAAGATGGCAGTCGACCTGGTTTTATTGCGAAGACCAGCCGACTCCAGGTCAGTTGACCGGACTTCCTCCTTTCTCCATGGGTCGGGCCGAGAAGCCCTCCGCCTTGAAAGTGACCCCATAGGAGAAAGCGCAGGTGAAGGTGTTGGTTGAGCGGGTGGTCCAGCTCATCCGCAACGGCATGACCGGTATGGATCTTTTGGAGGTCTTCCTTAAATGACGCATCCATCCGCTCCAAGCCCGTGACCATCCGATGTGGATGTACTCGGGTATTGAGGATTCCACTCGGATCCACCCAGAGGAGGTCGACGAGGACACCGTGGAGAAGTCGCTGAAAAGCATCACTGGCAACAAGGATAACCCCAGGGGGTCCAGGAGAGTCCCTCCGTTCGACAACTCACGCCAACCAGACAAGGTCCAACTCTAAATTTCCGAGTGTTCTCTTGATTCATCATGCAATTGCTCATTGACAACCAACTGATTTTTGCTTCGCTTGTTATCTTTCAGACCCTTACTGAGATGTACTCGATGCCCAACGGGGGGCAGGAGCAGGATCCGGAGGGGGAGGCGAGCGGAGGTGAGAGCGGCGAGTGGCACTCTGATGAAGAGGAGGACGAGGAGAGTGACGACCCGAGTGATGAAGAAGAGGTCGACTCACCCCCTCGTAGGGAAAAACGTTCCAAGCACGCTCACGACCCGGCAACCATCCACGACAAAGCGACCGCACTGACTGGACAGTCGTCGAAGCGCCCACAGACGTCTTCTCTAGTGCTGACTGAGAGGGCACCGAAGCAACCAAAAGCTGCACCGTCTCCAACGTCGATTGATAAGGCACAGAAACAACTGAAAGCCGCATCATCCAAACCGCTGAAGGCTTTGCCCAAGATCAAAGTGGCCATTCCTACTGTCTCTGGGTATTAATCAGACCTGATCCTTTGGTTGACTCGGTGCGATAGACGTGACCGACTGAATATTTAAATTTTGTAGAGCTGCTACCTCGGGGACTTCCACCTGCAAGTAAGAAGATGAAGAAATGGAAGATGCAGTCACCAACAACCCAGGTACAACCCTCATAATCCTGTCTTTGGTTACTTGGTCGATTAAATTCTGATGACTGATCTGGGGTCGACTGATCTCTTTGCATCTCCTCCCAATATCATTGAGCATCCAGATGATGACGAGGACGTGCCGCTGAGGCCCAGGAAAAACAAGAAGGCCCAATCGGAACCGGCGGCAGAGCTACTAGTTCAACAGCTTGAAGATGTGAGTGATACATGTCCGTCGTATCTATAATTTTTGATTGTTCCATGCCAATATTCTACAACTTTCATATACTTTTGGCAACTTTTTATACTATTTTTGGGACTAACATATTGATCCAGTGCCCAGTGCCAGTTCCTATCTGTTGCATGTTTTTTGTTTCGCAGAATATCCATATCAAACGGAGCCCAAATGGGATAAAAACGGACGGAGATACTTTTTGGAATATTTCAAAAATTCCAGAAGAAAAATCCACGCGAGACGGTGCCCGAGGTGGTCACGAGCCAGGGGGCGCTCCCCTACCCTCGTGAGCCACCCGTAAGGCGGTTGACGCTCTTCTTTTGCCGCAAGAAAGCTAATTTTCGGAAAAAATCACGGCGAAGGTTTCAGGCCAATCGGAGTTACGGATCTCCATACATACACGAAACGGTGAAACAGAGCCAGGAGAAAACGCAGAAACAGAGAGAGACAGAGAGATAGATCCAATCTCGGAGGGGCTCTCGCCCCTCCCACGCCATGGAGGCCAAGGACCAGAGGCCAAACCCTTCTCCCATCTAGGGAGGAGGTCAAGGAAGAAGAAGAAGAAGGGGGCCCTCTCCCCCTTGCTTCCGGTGGTGCCAGAGTGCCACCGGGGGCCATCATCATCACCGTCATCTTCACCAACAACTTCACCGCCTTCACCAGCAACTCTTCCCCCCTCTGTGCAGCGGTGCAACCTCTCTCTTACCCGTTGTAATCTCTACTTAAACATGGTGCTCAACGCTATATATTATTTCCCTATTGTCGTGGTTTTGTCACGGCAGATGTCCTAGAGAAAGGACTTAGTCGTGGAGCCATCGCGACGGGTTAGCTTGAAGGGGTGAAAGCGGACACAGGGACGCAAGAGAGTTTATACTAGTTTGGCCCCTTCGATGAAGGTAAAAGCCTACGTCTAGTTGTGATGGAATTGATGGGGTTTCGATGACCAGGGAGCAAACAAGCTTCGCCTATGTCTCGAGTTGTTGTCTGTTGTCCTTGAACCGCCGCCGGGTCGTCCCCTTATATACACGGGTGATGCCCGTCGGTTCACAGAGTCCCAATACCGGCTCATAGATGTGTCCGGTTTGGTCTCTACTTATTCCTAACTTACAATACAAGTTAAATCCCAACGCCGGTTTACGGCTACAGGCCTTGAACCGACCATGGGCCTTGAGCCCTCATATGCCTTCTTGGGCTTTAACATACTTAACTAATAACAAAGTTAACCTGGCCCAGATAGGCCGGTTTACGCCTAGTAGTGATATCCCCAACATTAGGCCCGAGATTGATTTGAACATGTTCATGTCAATCCTTTAGCAAAAATCTTCATCTTCAATATCTTCTTGTAGTTTGTTGAACCGCCGTGATGTCATCTTCTCTGGTCGTTGTAAACCGGCGTGATGTCACCTGTTATAAAGGACCTTAATAGGTCTGCGACAATTAAGGCGACATCTTCGTTTCCAAACCCACGGTCCCTTGATTTTCGCGCCTAACTCCTGTCCCTTGCCTTATAAATAGGACCGAAGGGTCATTTCTTTTTCCCCTCCGTGCCCTTGTGCTTCGTCTTCCTCGCGTCGCCCAGCTTCGGAGCTCCGCCGCCACCGTCAACCTCTGCATCAACCTTGGCCGCTGCATCAACCTGGGCGCACCAGAGCACCGCGGCAACCTTCCGCGTCTTTCTCATCTCCAGTAAGTCTTCTGTTCTTTTCAACACAGATCTGCTCTAGGGTTTCATGTTCTTCTAGTGTTCATCGCCTGTTTCGTGTTCATACGATAACTCCTAGATGCATCTGTGAATCCTTACTCTGTGTAGCGGTAGCTTTTAGCATCCGCCTTCAGTTTCATGCCTCAAGACCATAGATCTTTATGTATCTCTGCCCATTGATTCAGTACTGTTCTTTTTTGAACCTTGAATATTTTCTTTATTTTTTGAACTTGCTTCAGAACCGTCGCTGTAGAGAAGTCTTATGAAATCTGTTTCTGTAAACTTACTCATCTGCTTCAATGTTTAGACCAGGCGGTTTAACTTTGTAGAAAAAAATGCCAAACCGATATATACCATTAGTCCCCTTATTGAACCGCCAGATGTTGTTGCTTCATAAAACTCCGGTTTAGATAGATCTGTCTCCGGTTTAACATTGCACATACCAATGTACCTTAATCAATGCATTTTTGAACCGGGATCATCTACCTTGTAGATTTCATCATGGCCAAGTAAGTATATGAGTGCAACTGGGTTCCTTCTCGCGTCACAGAGGCTCAACTGGATGATTTAGTCCTGATCGGCGCCTTAGGCAGCAAAGATGCCATCCATTGGAGGGCTCCTGGCAAAGAATGCCCTCCCACACCTCAAGAAGGAGAGGTCGTCATTTTCGTAGATCACTTAGCCCGGGGCTTTAAGCCGCCCGGTTCTAAATTTTACCGGGACGTTTTAGCCGATTTTCAACTCCACCCACAAGACACTGGTCCCAACTCTGTTACAAACATGTGTCACTTCCAAGTGCTCTGTGAGGCGTTCTTTCAAGAGGAGCCCACAGTGGAGTTGTTCAAAGACTGTTTCCATCTAAACTGCCGTACTGAGTTTTCTGATGGTCCCAATACGGAATTGGGCGGTGTGGCGATTCAGAAAAGGAAAGAGGTCACATACCCTCATGCCAAGCTACATAGCCACCCCAAAGAGTGGAATCAAACATGGTTCTATTGCAAAGACACCTCCCCTGCTGGTGAAAATCCTTTGCCTGGCTTTCGTCCGGAGCGGCTTAGCAATACACACCCCTTTCCGCAAAGGTTGACTGCCAAAGAGAGAAGCAAATACGCTCCTCAACTGTCCAAGCTCAGAGCCTTTATGGCCAATGGTTTAACAGGAGTTGATCTCGCTCGCTGTTGGATATCATGGAGCATACTACCCCTTAGTCAGCGCTCCGGTTTGATGTGCGAGTATACTGGCAGTGTTGATGACCCACTGCGACATGCCAACATCCAGCTCACCGATGAAGAAATCACAGAGGCTGTGAATAAGATGCTGAATGAACCGGAACACATATGTGCTAAAACCGTCCTGCTTCCCTTCTGTGCCACCAACAAACTGCCAGCTGTAAGAGTTTGATTTTTCTTTTTGCTGAATCTGTTATTGATATATCTGGTCATTGTTTAATATCAGTGTCTGTGTAACTAGGGCAATGATCCGTTTTGGAGCAAGAAACTGCCGCAGGAGAAACCAGAAAAACCAGACAAACCGGAAAGACCAACCCGGCAAAAGACTAAAGCTGTGAAGAAGACTGCCCACAGGAAAAGAACCACTGCATGCTCTAATCCGGCCCCTGATGATGATGTGGATAATCCGGACCTTGAGGTAGGGCTTATTTTTCATGCGTCTTATTGATGATGATATTTGTCAGGATGATGCCGAAGCCAGCCATGCTGATGCTGCAGAGGTAATTATTCTCTCTTCCGATTCAGAACCTTTGCCTTCACTAAAAATCCATCAGGCAAACCGGAAAGTTAAATTTTCTCATCCTCTTGCTTATTTGGATCCCAAATATCTTATGAAGACCCAACAGCACGAAGCTCATCGCACAACCCGGCACAGCGGCCAGGTAGTTACCTCCGCCGGTTTACCGAACAGTCCGATTTGGAAACGCCGTTCAGAGGTCTCTAATTTGCTTGTCAGTGCTTGTCCTAAAGCGGGCTGCTTTCGTCAACCTCTTAATCCATCTGACTCCGATTACCAGGTTACTTCCCACTCATCCTCTGGCGAGTCATCGGCTACTCAGCTGCCACCGCTCAAAACGGTGCTTGGGTAAGTTATACTTATCATAATATTTGAAGTACATCACCTTGGAACATATGCTGTATTTGATTTTGTTATTCCTTTCAGGGCCAAGCCTAGGCCAAGCAAGAAGGCTCGCCTGGACAAAGCGGCCGAAGAGGATGCCGTCCTGGAACCGGGCAAAACACCAGATCTTGAAGCGGCTATTCGTGAGGATATACCCAATGATCCACCGCAGCAAGACGATGATCTTATTGCTGAAGAGAGACCTATTGATATCTTAAGTCCTGTCAATCAGCCCACAAGCTCCATCCGGATTGAGAAATCCACTGGTCCGACAAAGCCTACTGACAAGCCAACAGCCCGAGTGCAAACCGGCGATACCAAGGATGATGAGGTTGTCATTATTGGCATTGGCCATACAGAGCCAAGCAATCCTGTCGCTTTGTCCAAACATACTGCCAAGGAAGAATTTGCTGCCTTTGGAAAAGGCAAGTGGAATGCTGATCTGGCGACTTACGCTGCTCTGAGCGCCCAAGATATCCATTCCGGCTACCTGAACCGGCTGTATACCAGTCGTGACTATGAAGCCGGTCTGGTTAACATGATGAAAGGTAAATATGAGGTAATTTCCATATGCTCTTTCCTGCTTGTATATTTCAATTCTTGTTGACGCTCCTATCTCCCAAGGGCCGGGTTGTAATCTTCTTTCAAACTGGGACTTACTAATATAAATCTTAATGCTTTGAAATTCGCTGATGTAGTCCCCAAGGGCTGGTTCAACTTAGCGTAGTTAAACCAGGACTTTAAGTAATTGAGATCGCCGCATCAGAATATATACGAGCAAATAGCCATTATCCCCCAAGTGCCAAGTTGAATACTTGTATTGATCTTGGGACTTTGTAAGAAATTGAAAGATGAAGATCGAATATGCATTAGCCCCCAAGTGCCAAGTGCATAACTTGTTATGTGGTTGGTACTTCAATCCTTGTACCGTTTTGCTGAATCATATAACTGTCTGCATGCAGGTTGAGCTGAAGACGAAAGAAAGCCAAGTTGCCGATCTCCAAGAAAATCTGAAATCCCAACAAGCTGAAACCTCCAAAGCAAAAGAGGAATTAACCAGCGCTTTAAGCGCCATGGAACAGCTTAAGGAGAGCTTTAAGAAGAAGCGGGCGGATTGGGCCACTGAAAAATCCGCTTTAATCAAACGAGCAGAAGATGCCGAGGCTGCACTAAAACCGGTGGCGGATGAACTGACCAGCATAAAGCAGCACGTGCATGCCATGACCACTGCTATCTTTGGTAAGCCGGTTTAACTTCTGAATTGATTCTGCCGTCTTACAGAGCTGCCGGTTTGTTAACCCTTTATGATATTTCAGGGACACGCATTGGTCACTTGGGGTCAGATGTGCGGAAGAAATTGAAAGCCGCCTATACGTTGATCGAACAACTGTACACTGGTGTACAGCATATCATCTGTACTGCATCCCACAACAAACCGGCGCCCACTTTGATTCAGGACACTCTGACGAAACTGTCGGTGCTTCCTGCCCGGGTTGAAGAGCTGAAGAAATCTGCTGCTCGAACCGGCGCGATCAATGCCTTAATCCAGGCAAAATCTTGGGTGCCGGATTTTGATCCTATTGAAGCGGCTCAGGGCTATCCCAGCTTGAAGGAAGACGGGTCAGGGTTTAGTGAAGCGGATCTGCGAGCAATAAACCGGGAGGTGCGTCCGCTAGCTTGTCAATTGGCTGAAGAAGCAGACTTGTCTCATTATCAAGCCCAATATGACAAGCAAAACAAGCGAGTAGCTGCACCAACTCATGAAGCGGAAAATCTTATCCCTCCAATCCGTAAGCATACTTACGCTCCCGATATTGAACCGTCGTTGCTGATCCATGATGAAGTTGTCTTTCGAGCATTAATGGGAATCGACTGGACAACTGTTGATGTCCAGCCGCTGGGTAGAGAAACTGAAGTTGAAGTGGCGCAGGATGACCCACAACCATCAGGCCAGGCTGGTGACCAAGCTTGAACCGGAAGCTGGTTTAAAACTGCTTCTCCCTTGCGAAAAACAATGATCTTATTGTGGGCACCGTGTTGCCTTGTAATAGGCTAGCTGATACTCTTGATGTTGATATGCCTTCGTGCATAATTACTGCAACTTGCTCTTCCTTTGGGTGATGAACTTTCCAAAGTACTTTCTGCAATAAAAAATCTTAAAGTGCCACCGCGGTTGTACCGTCAGGCGGAATATGATGTCTGCATATATGAAATCAAAACATCCGAAATTTAAGTATATGACCAAATTTTTGAGATACATAATACCTGCCATCGTTGGGCGTGAAGTTGGCTTGGCCAATCTTGAAGCGGAGGTTTATAAACCCACACTGTTGGAGGAGATAGCAGCTCCTGTATATATATGATGCCGGTTTACCGTGTAAACCGTGCCGGGTTATAATAAACACCGCGTTATTCCGTAATAGGAAAAAAAATCAAACCGAGCAAATAGTCTCCAGATTAAAAATGGACCGTGTTCCGTCAATAGATAGTGTGAACCAGTTTAAAATTTTGTCGGTTTAAAAAATGCAATAAAAGAAAGAAATATCTTCCAAAGAAAAGTGTAAAGCAAAGGCAATGACAAAACCGTTTGCAAAAAGAGGCTTATTTGAGCTGATCAGATGGCGTTACCATGGTCGAACACGACCAAGCTCCCGATAGGTGTAGCTATGGTTCAAGTCAGCTAGGTCCCCAAATGAAACCGTGGCATTTATGCCGATCAAGTGGCATGGCAATGGTTCGGGTTCGACCAAGCCCCCAAGTGATTCTGTGGCCTTAGGCCAATCAAGAGGCATGACTGGTTCAGACGTGACCAAGTCCCCAAGTGATCTGGTGGCTCTCGCCTATCAAGAGGTATTGCATTGGTTCGGACACGACCAAGCCCCCAAGTGATATAACATGATGCTTTTGAAAAGCTAACTCAAGGGGTAAACCGGAGGCCGCTTTAGAACAACTCCGTGTAACCACACATGATGTAAAAGAACAGATACCCCGCTTTAGCTGAGGTTCCGGTTTATTATATTTAATCATAATATATACATCGTCGTAATATGTACATAAGTAGAGCCAATGGCTCAGGTATAGTAAGGCCGAAGATGAGCTATGTTCCACGGCTTGTTGGTCTCCTCCTCTGATGTACGTGAGTCTTTATGCTCTCGAATATCGATCAGATAGTATGACCCATTGTGCAGATTCTTGCTGACCACGAAAGGCCCCTCCCAAGGTGGGGATAGCTTATGCATATCAGTCTGATCTTGGATGAGCCGAAGCACCAAATCTCCTTCCTGAAAGGTTCTGGTTCTGACTTGGCGACTGTGATAACGACGAAGATCATGTTGGTAAATCGCCGATCGGGCGGCTGCTATGTCACGCTCTTCATCCAACCGGTCCAAAGCATCTTGCCGTGCTGTCTCGTTGTCCGCTTCAACATAAGCTGTCACACGAGGTGAATCATGACGGATATCACTGGGGAGAACCGCCTCCGCTCCGTAAACCATGAAGAACGGTGTGTATCCTGTTGATCTGTTGGGTGTGGTATTGATGCTCCATAACACAGATGGTAATTCTTCTACCCAACAACCCAGCGTTCTCTGCAAAGGAACCATGAGCCGGGGCTTGATGCCTCTCAAGATCTCTTGATTAGCCCTTTCTTCTTGACCATTGGACTGTGGGTGTGCCACTGATGAAACATCAAGCCGGATATGCTCCCGTTCGCAGAACTCCTTCATGGCACCCTTGGACAAATTGGTACCATTATCTGTGATGATACTGTGTGGAAAGCCAAACCGGAAAATCACTTTTTTGATGAACTGAACCGCCGTGGCTGCGTCACACTTGCTAACAGGTTCTGCTTCCACCCACTTTGTAAACTTGTCAACCGCCACCAAGAGGTGAGTCTTCTTATGTTTGGACCTTTTGAAAGGCCCAACCATATCCAGCCCCCAAGTCGCAAACGGCCAAGTAATTGGAATCATTCTCAATTCTTGAGCCGGCACATGAGCACGGCTTGAGAACTTTTGGCAACCGTCACATCGTCTGACCAGATCCTCCACATCAGCATGGGCAGTTAACCAATAGAAGCCATGGCGAAACGCCTTAGCTACCAAAGATTTTGAACCGCGTGGTGACCACAATCTCCTTCGTGGATCTCACGCAAAATTTCACAGCCTTCTTCAGGAGACACACAGCGTTGAAACGCCCCTGATATACTGCAATGATGCAGCTCGCCATTGAAAATAGTCATGGACTTGGACCGCCGGACTATCTGTCGGGCCAGAATCTCATCCTCTGGTAACTCGCCCCGGTTCATGTACGCCAGGTAAGGAAGCGTCCAATCCGGAATGACATGAAGAGCTGCCACCAATTGAGCCTCCGGATCAGGAATAGCCAAATCCACTTCACCAGGGAGCTTGACCGACGGGTTGTGCAGCACATCCAAAAAAACATTGGGCGGGACCAGTTTGCGCTGAGAGCCCAGCCGGCTTAAAGCGTCCGCCGCTTCATTCTTCCGTCGGTCCACGTGGTCCACCTGATAGCCTTTAAAATGACCTGCAACAATATCCACCTCACGACGATATGCTGCCATGAGTGGGTCCTTGGAGTCCCAAGTGCCAGACACTTGTTGAGCCACAAGATCCGAGTCACCGAAGCACTTAACTCGACTTAGGTTCATCTCCTTAGCCATCCGGAGACCATGGAGCAAGGCTTCATACTCAGCTGCATTGTTAGTACAAGGTAACATTAAGCGAATAACGTAACAAAACTTATCACCTCGTGGGGAAGTTAATACGACTCCAGCCCCCGAGCCTTCCAATTGCCTGGATCCATCAAAATGGATGGTCCAATATGTGTGATCCGAATTTTCCTCAGGTGCTTGCATTTCTGTCCAATCATTGATGAAATCAACCAGTGCTTGAGACTTCACCGCCGTCCGAGGCACATACTTCAATCCGTGCGGCCCAAGCTCTATAGCCCACTTGGCAATCCGGCCAGTCGCTTCCCGGTTCTGGATGATATCCCCCAAAGGAGCATAACTGACCACTGTAATTGGGTGCCCTTGGAAGTATTGCTTAAGCTTCTGGCTTGCCATAAAAACTCCGTACACCAGCTTCTGCCAATGCGGATACCTTTGCTTGGACTCAATGAGTACCTCGCTGATATAATAGACCGGACGTTGAACCGGATACTCCTTACCTGCCCCCTTTCGCTCCACTACAATAGCCACGCTGACCGCACGAGCATTAGCAGCAACATATAGCAGTAACGGCTCCTTATCAATGGGAGTGGCGAGCACAGGCGGATTGGCCAATTGCCGCTTTAAGTCTTCAAATGCTTCATCAGCAGCAGAACTCCAGACGAACTGATCCGTCTTCTTCAACATCTGATACAAAGGGATTGACTTCTCACCAAGGTGGCTGATAAACCGGCTTAATGCGGCAATCCGGCCTGCCAGGCATTGAACATCATTGATACACTTCAGTTTAGCCAGGGAGGTGATGGCTGTGATCTTCTCCGGATTAGCCTCAATTCCCCTGTTGGACACCAGAAAACCCAATAACTTGCCCGCCGGTACACCAAAGACACACTTGTCCGGATTAAGCATCATCTTGTACGTCCTTAGGTTATCAGAGGTTTCCTTCAAATTGTCAACCAGAGTCTCCTTCTCCCTGGACTTAACCACGATATCATCCACGTAAGCATGTACATTACGGCCAATCTGCTTGTGAAGACAATTTTGTACACATCGTTGATAAGTTGCCTGGGCACTTTTGAGCCCAAAGGGCATAGACACATAGCAGAAGGCTCCAAAGGGAGTTATGAATGTCGTCTTCTCCTGGTCCTTAACTGCCATTTTGATCTGATGATAGCCAGAATATGCATCCAAAAAACTTAAACGCTCACAACCCGCCGTAGCATCAATGATTTGATCAATACGGGGGAGGGCAAAAGGATCTGCTGGACAAGCCTTATTAAGATCTGTGTAATCCACACACATGCGCCAGGTGCCGTTTTTCTTAAGGACTAGCACCGGATTGGCAAGCCACTCAGGGTGAAAAACTTCAACAATAAAACCAGCTGCTAAGAGCCTGGCTACCTCTTCTCCAATCGCCTTGCGTATTTCTTCGTTAAACCGGCAGAGGAACTGTTTCACCAGTTTGTATTGAGGATCCACATTAAGGGTGTGCTCAGCGAGTTGCCTCGGTACACCTGGCATGTCAGAGGGCTTCCATGCAAAAATGTCCCGATTCTCACGGATGAACTCGATGAGCGCGATTTCCTATTTTGGATCTAAGTTGGCACTGATGCTGAACTGCTTGGACGAATCGCCAGGTACGAAGTCAACAAGCTTAGTTTCTGCTGCCGATTTGAACTTCAGGGCCGGATCATGCTCCGTAGTTGGCTTTTTTAATGGAGTCATGTCCGCCGGATCAACACTGTCCTTATAATACTTCAGCTCCTCGATGGCACAAACCGACTCTGCGTAAGCCGCATCTCCTTCCTCGCACTCCAAAGCGATTTTACGGCTTCCGTGAACCGTTATTGTCCCCTTGTAACCCGGCATCTTGAGCTGCAAATACACATAACAGGGCCGTGCCATAAACTTGGCGTAGGCCGGTCGCCCAAACAGGGCGTGATATGGACTTTGGATTTTTCACCACTTCAAACGTCAATGTCTCCGACCTGGAATCATGATCATCTCCAAAGGCCACTTCCAGAGCTATCTTACCAACATGATATGCTGACTTGCCAGGTACTACACCATGGAACACCGTATTAGACGGTTTGAGATTTTTATCTATTAGTCCCATACGACGGAAGGTCTCATAGTATAAGATATTAGTGCTGCTCCCTCCATCATGAGCACTTTGGTGAACTTGTAACCTCCCACCTGAGGTGCCACCACCAGAGCCAACTGACCCAGATTATCAACCTGGGGAGGGTGATCCTCTCTGCTCCATATGATTGGCTGTTCAGACCAGCGTAGATAACGGGGCACGGCCGGTTCAACAGAGTTGACTGCCCGCCTCTGAACCTTCCGGTCTCGCTTGTCCAAGCTAGTGGTGAAGACATGGTACTGCCCACTATTCAACTGCTTCGGGTTGCTCTGGTAACGTGACTATTGCTGCTGCTGGTTATAACCACCCTGGTTGTTCTGATTATTTTGATTATTATGTCCGCCCGGATTACCATTAAATCCTGAACCGGAATTTCCTCGACCATAACCCGGCCCGGATCCTGAGCCACCGCCGGAGCCGTGATCATACCGGAAAGCTTTAGAATTCTTGAACTCCTGCATAATAAATCAATCCTTCCAAAGGTGGTTTGCTGGCACCTCCTTCGTCCCATGTCTTGGACAGGGCTGGCTCAGTAGATAATTTAGGCGATCCGGGTTAGGGTTGGGTGCCCCACTGCGATTTTTCGGTTTACCCTTGCGTCGCTGGCCATTGTCCTGCGCGTTGGTATTAGCCACAAAGTCCATGTTACCATCCGCTTTACGCTTGCCTCCACCACCATTGCCTGCCCAGTGATGCTGCTGAACTTTGGAGTTGCTGTTCCTCTTTCCCTTCCCTGCCTTGTCATCATCAGATTCGGGATCCTTGGTACTATCAGAATCGGCATACTTTACCAAAGCAGCCATGAGGGTCCCCATGTCAGTGCAATGGTGCTTCATCCGTCCCAACTTCAGCTTTAGGGGCCCAAACCGGCAGTTGCTTTCTAGGGTTAAGACTGCGGTGTCAGCGTTGATGCGGTCTGATGGATGCAACACTTGTGAGACCCGGCGCACCCAATGAGTCGTCGATTCTCCTTCCTCCTGGACATAGGCAGCAAAGTCTACTATCGACATGGGTTGCTTACATGTATCCTTGAAATTATTGATAAACCGGGCTCGTAATTGGGCCCATGAACTGATAGAATTGGCCGGTAAGCTTTTTAACCAAGTGCGGGCCGTTCCTTCAAGCATCATGGTGAAGTATTTCGCACATGCCGCATCTTCCACATCCAGCATCTCCATGGCCATCTCATAGCTCTCCACCCATGTCTCTGGGGGTTGATCTGCCGTGTAATTTGGTACCTTGCGCGGGCCCTTGAAATCCTTGGGCAGGCGCACATTGCGTAAAGCGGGGACAAGGCAAGGCACCCCCAAAGAGCTAGAAGTAACACAGGGTTCGACCGAAATAGTTGGACGAACCGGCATAACCTGCCGAGACTGATATTGTGCGGCTAACTCGGCCTCCCTGCGTGCTCGGGCCCGGTCCACCACTTCCTGAGCGTTATCAGAACCACCCGCCGAGTTGTTGCCGCGGGGTGCTCCACGTCGTTCATTACTTGACACTGCCAGATCCTCCATACGCCTGCTATAGCTCCGGCTTGGGCGAGGGGTCGAGTGGATCCGGTCATGGCTGTACGAGTATGCTTCCTGTTGGTCCAAAGCTGTCCTAAGAAGCTCCTTGACCCGTCACGTCTCTATCGCCTGCGGTGAGTCGCCTTCAATTGGAATGGCCTCCAGCCATGCAGCAGCGGTGACGAGATTGTCCATTGGGTTGGAGTAGTGACCCGGAGGTGTTGAAACAGCCTGAGGTATAACGGTGTTTTGACGAGGCGGATCCATCCGACGAGGCTGAACCGGCGCACCGGTCCCAGGAGCTTCCGCCCGGTTTCCCTCCAGCGGATTACTGGTTCCTGCTCCCGGGGTGTTGAAAAGGTCTCTGGCCTCGAAAACCGAAGGCAAACGGGATCGGTACTTCCTCCTCATGACTTCACGCGACATGTTCTGGTCCAACATGAGCCTCTATGCTTGTGCGTCTAGAGCGGCCCGCTCTGTGGCCATCCTGGTATCCTCAGCTGCCAAGTCCGCCTTGGCCTGGGTGATCTGTTCCCTTACCTTTGCAATCTCCGCGTTGTGGACGTCCCGATCCGCCGGATTAGCTTCCGCCATAAGCACAGCCAATGCATTAAATAGCTCTGATATAACTTGAGCCGGCGGGCGCACAGGGCCTCCTGCCCCGGCAGCCGTCGCCGCTGCTGAACCGGAGGTTGTTGCCGCAGCGGTCGAAGAATGAAGCGCTGCTTGTGTGCTGGCCATGAATATTCCAACTCGGTTGGGCAGATCAAAGGGGTCTGGAATACTGTCGCCGTCGGAACAGCCCCCAATCCGGCCATCTTGTAGCTGATATAGAGATTCGGTTTCTCCGGTTGATGACTCATCGCCGGAGTAAATGACGGTCTCACCGCCAGATCCCGATCCATCCTCATGACCTCCTCCATGGATGACTCCCACGAAGGCACGCTTCATGGCTGGTTTAACCCAGGCAGATCGCGCACGCTGAGCCGTTTCGACGAGGTCGGTGCAGATATCCGGCTCAGGGCCCGGTTCTCCGATCTTGCCGATGAAAACGTGTATGCCACCAAAGGGGACCCGGTACCCGTACTCAACTGAGCCGGCCTCGGGGCCCCAGCCTGCATCGTCGATGTAAAGCTTGCTGCGACGACTCTTAGTCATCCGGCCTACGGCATAGCCCTCGAGTCCTTCGAAGCGGCCCTCCAAGAACTTGAAACCATCGTGCGATAGCCCCACGGTGGGCGCCAACTGTCATGGTTTTGTCACGGCAGATGTCCTAGAGAAAGGACTTAGTCGTGGAGCCATCGCGACGGGTTAGCTTGAAGGGGTTAAAGCGGACACAGGGACGCAAGAGAGTTTATACTAGTTCGGCCCCTTCGATGAAGGTAAAAGCCTACGTCTAGTTGTGATGGAATTGATGGGGTTTCGATGACCAGGGAGCAAACAAGCTTCGCCTATGTCTCGAGTTGTTGTCAGTTGTCCTTGAACCGCCGCCGGGTCGTCCCCTTATATACATGGGTGACGCCCGTCGGTTCACAGAGTCCCAATACCGGCTCATAGATGTGTCCGGTTTGGTCTCTACTTATTCCTAACTTACAATACAAGTTAAATCCCAATGCCGGTTTACGGCTACAGGCCTTGAACCGACTATGAGCCTTGAGCCCTCATATGCCTTCTTGGGCTTTAACATACTTAACTACTAACGAAGTTAACCCGGCCCAGATAGGCCGGTTTACGCCCAGTAGTGATATCCCCAACACCTATGATGTATGGCTATCCTATGATGTTTGAGTAGATCCGTTTTGTCCTAATGGCTATTTGATGATCAAGATTGGTTTGAGTTGCATGTTTTATTATTGGTGCTGTCCTATGGTGCTCTTCGTGTCACGCAAGCGTGAGGGATTCCTGCTGTAGGGTGTTGCAATATGTTTATGATTTGCTTATGGTGGGTGGCGTGAGTGAACAGAAGCACATACCCGAGTAAGTAGGTTGTTTGCGTATGGGATAAAGAGGACTTGATGCTTTAATGCTATGGTTGGGTTTTACCTTAATGAATCTTTAGTAGTTGCGGATGCTTGCTAGAGTTCCAATCATAAGTGCATATGATCCAAGTAGAGAAAGTATGTTAGCTTATGCCTCTCCCTCAAATAAAATTGTAATAATGATTACCGGTCTAGTTATCGATTGCCTAGGGACAAATAATTTTCTCGTAACAACAAACTCTCTACTAAACCTAACTTAGTTGTGTCTTTATCTAAACAGCCCCTACTTTTTATTTACTTGTTTTTATTATCTTGCATACCTATCCAACAACACCTTCAAAGTACTTCTAGTTTCATAATTGTTCTAGGTAAAGCGAACATCAAGCGTGCGTAGAGTTGTGTCGGTGGTCGATAGAACTTGAGGGAATATTTGTTCTGCCTTTAGCTCCTCATTGGATTCAACACTCTTAGTTATCGAAAGAGGCTACAATTGATCCCCTATACTTGTGGGTTATCAACACCTTTTTCTGGCGCCGTTGCCGGGGAGCAATAGGGTGGGGTGAATATTCTCGTGTGTACTTGTTTGCTTTATCACTAAGTAATTTTTATTTGCTGTTCTTAGTTGTTCTTTATCTTTAGTTATGGATATGGAACACGAAATACCAAAAAAATTAGGTGTACTTGCTACTCATGGAGATGGGGAACCTCCTAAAACCCTCGATGCTGGTGATGTGAAAAATATTATGTACTACTTTAATAATCCTGAGAAACCCCCATTCAATTATGTAATGGGAGTAACGTTGGATCAACGTGAATACTTTAGGGATTATCGCTTGACACAAAAAGGGAAACTATTATGGGATCAAATTCATATATTGAAGTGGTATGCTCGGCAAGTATGCTTGAGTTATGATATTACTTGTTTCTCCAGGATGAAGGCTCCACACCTTCCCTTTTCATGTGAATTTAATGATAATGAAACCTTGGCTTCTTATGCTAGAGGTATATATGATTACTATGATGTGGAACAAATAGGAGAATTTGTTGCTTTTAAGGGTGCTTATGAAATTGAATCTTTGTTTGAAAAGAATGAAGCTTATGATGATGATGTTTATAGGCCTGAAAATTTAGCTATCTTAAAATATTGCTATGATAATTATGAATATAATTCCTATATTAATGCACTTATTGAGAAAGTCTCCGCTGTCCAAGAAGAGACTAATATTTTGCAGGAGTCTATGGAAGAAGAAATTGATGAAACTGTGAGCTCATTGGATGAAAAAGACGAGGAAGAGAGCAAAGAACGAAAGGAGGAAGAGCGGATTGATCACCGGTGCCCACCTTCTAATGAGAGTAACTCTTCAACTCATACATTGTTTAATTCCCCGTCGTGTTTACCGAAGGATGATTGCTATGATGACTGTTATGATCCCTTGGATTCTTTTGAAATATCCCTTTTTGATGATGCTTGTGGCCAAGATGCCAATATGAATTATGCTTATGGAGATGAACTTGCTATAGTTCCTTATGTTAAACATGAAATTGTTGCTATTGCACCCACACATGATAGTCCTATTATCTTTTTGAATTCTCCAAACTACACTATATCGGAGAAGTTTGCTCTTATTAAGGATTATATCGATGGGTTGCCTTTTACCGTTGCACATGATGATTTTGATAGATATAATATGCATGTGCTTGCTGCTCCTACTTGCAATTATTATGAGAGAGGAACTATATCTCCACCTCCCTATGTTTCCAATACAATAAAATTGCAAGAAACTGTTTATACTATGCATTGGCCTTTACTTTGTGTGCATGAATTGTTCTTTTATGACATGCCGATGCATAGGAAGAGAGTTAGACTTCGTTGTTGTATGATATATGTTAATTTGTGCTCACTACTAAATTACAAATCATTGTTAATTAAAATTGGCTTTGATATACCTTGGGATCCGGGTGGATTCATTACTTGAGCACTATATGCCTAGCTTAATGGCTTTAAAGAAAGCGCTGCCAGGGAGACAACCCGGAAGGTTTAGGGAGTCATTTATTTCTGTTGAGTGCTTTCATATAGTTTAAAAACAACAAAAATAAAGAGGGGAACCCAAAACTTTTTCTAAAAGAAAAGTGAAAGTGAGAGATACGAGCATTGTGAAAGTGGGAGACGTCCTTGAACTTTGTTCATGCCCATGGGAATTTTGTGAATCTTAATTACAGAAAATTTTCAATAAAAATAATTATCCCCTTGTACAATTCCATTGTATTATAAAAATAATGTGCCAAGGTTTGCCTTTAGGATGTTTACATTTGCTTGATGGTTTGTACGGTGCAGGACATAAACTTTGGCTGTAGTGCGCGATTTTACATTTTTAGCTGGAACGTCAAATGGTTCGGATTCTTTTTGCACTTTCTTCCTATACAAATTTTTTATTTTTCCTAATTTTGGTAGAATTTTTCAAGTATCATAAGTATGGTGAATGTTCAGATTATTACAGACTGTTCTGTTTTAGACAGATTCTGTTTTTGATGCATAGCTTGCTTGTTTTAATGAAACTGTCAATTTATATTAGTGGATTAAGCCATGCAAAAGTTATACTACAGTAGAAACAATGCAAAAACAAAATATGAATCGGTTTGCTACAGTACTTAGAGTAGTGATTTGCTTTATTATACTAACGGATCTTACCGAGTTTTCTGTTGAAGTTTTGTGTGGTTGAAGTGTTCGATGATCGAGAGGGTCTCGATGTGAGAAGAAGGAAGAGAGACAAGAGCGCAAGCTTGGGGATGGCCGAGGCACCCCAAGTAAATATTCAAGGAGACTCAAGCATCTAAGCTTGGGGATGCTGGGAAGGCATCCCCTCTTTCTTCAACAAGTATCAGTATGTTTTCGGATTCGTTTCGTTCATGCGATATGTGCAATCTTGGAGCGTCTTTTGCATTTAGTTTTCATTTTTCTTTTATGCACCATGCTGGTATGAGTTAGTCCTTGGTTGATTTATAGAATGCTCTTTGCACTTCACTTATATTCTTTGAGTATGGCTTTATAGAATGCTTCATGTGCTTCACTTATATCATTTGAAGTTTGGATTGCCTGTTTCTCTTTACATAGACAACCGCCATTTGTAGAATGCTCTTTTGCTTCACTTATATTTGTTAGAGTGTGGGCATATCTTTTGTAGAAAGAATTAAACTCTCTTGCTTCACTTATATCTATTTAGAGAGATGACAGGAATTGGTCATTCACATGGTTAGTCATAAAATCCTACATAAAACTTGTAGATCGCGGAATATGGTATGTTTGATTCCTTGCAATAGTTTTGCAATATAAAGATGGTGATATTAGAGTCTTGCTAGTGGGTGGTTGTGAATTGTATAAATACTTGTGTTGAGGTTTGTGATTCTCGTAGCATGCACGTATGGTGAACCGTTATGTAACGAAGTTGGAACATGAGGTATTTATTGATTGTCTTCCTTATGAGTGGCGGTCGGGGACGAGCGATGGTCTTTTCCTATCAATCTATCCCCCTAGGAGCATGTGCGTAGTACTTCGTTTCGATGACTAATAGATTTTTGCAATAAGTATGTGAGTTCTTTATGACTAATGTTGAGTCCATGGATTATACGCACTCTCACTCTTCCATCATTGCTAGCCTCTCAAGTACCGCGCAAATTTCGCCGGTACCGTAAAGCCACCATATACCTTCCTCAAAACAGCCACTATAGCTACCTATCATGGCATTTCCGTAGCCATTCCGAGATATATTGCCATGCAACTTTCATCGTCATCATATACATGACTTGAGCATTCATTGTCATATTGCTTTGCATGATCGTAAGATAGCTAGCATGATGTTTTCATGGCTTGTCCGTTTTTGATGTCATTGCTATGCTAGATCATTGCACATCCCAGTACACCGCCGGAGGCATTCATATAGAGTCATATCTTCGATCTAGATATCGAGTTGTAATATTGAGTTGTAAGTAAATAAAAGTGTGATGGTCATCATTATTAGAACATTGTCCCATGTGAGGTTATCAAAATAAAAGTGGCCAAAGCCCCCCCCCCCCCCCCAAAAAAAAAGAAAAAAAAAGAGAGGCCGAAGAAGCCTACAAAAAAATGAGAGAAAAAGAGAGAAGGGGCAATGTTACTATCCTTTTACCACACGTGTGCTTTAGAGTAGCACCATGTTCTTCATATAGATAGTCTCTTGAGTTATCACTTTCATATACTAGTGGGAATTTTCATTATAGAACTTGGCTTGTATATTCCAACGATGGGCTTCCTCAAATGCCGTAGGTCTTCATGAGCAAGCAAGTTGGATGCGCACCCACTTAGTTTCAGTTTGAGCTTTCATATACTTATAGCTCTAGTGCATCCGTTGCATGGCAATCCCTACTCACTCACATTGATATCTATTGATGGGCATCTCCATAGCCCGTTGATACGCCTAGTTGATGTGAGACTATCTTCTCATTTTTTGTCTTCTCCACAACCACCATTCTGTTCCACCTATAGTGTTATGTCCATGGCTCACGCTCATGTATTGCGTGAAAGTTGAAAAGGTTTGAGAACGTCAAAAGTATGAAACAATTGCTTGGCTTGTCATCGGGGTTGTGCATGATGTGAGTATTTTGTGTGAAGAAGATGGAGCATAACCAGACTATATGATTTTGTAGGGATAACTTTCTTTGGCCTTGTTGTTTTGAAAAGACATGATTGCTTTATTAGTAGGCTTGAAGTATTATTGTTTTTATGTCAAATGATAGACTATTGCTTTGAATCACTCGTGTCTTAATATTCATGCCATGATTAGATTATGATCAAGATTATGCTAGGTAGCATTCCACATAAAAAATATCCTTTTTATCATTTACCTACTCGAGGACGAGAAGGAATTAAGCTTGGGGATGCTGATACGTCTCCGTCATATCTATAATTTTTGATTGTTCCATGCCAATATTCTACAACTTTCATATACTTTTGGCAACTTTTTATACTATTTTTGGGACTAACATATTGATCCAGTGCCCAGTGCTAGTTCCTGTCTGTTGCATGTTTTTGGTTTCGCAGAATATCCATATCAAACGGAGTCCAAACGGGATAAAAATGGACGGAGATACTTTTTGGAATATTTGGAAAATTCCAGAAGAAAAATCCACGCGAGACGGTGCCCGAGGTGGTCACGAGGCAGGGGGGCGTGCCTGCCCCCCTGGGCGCGCCCCCTACCCTCGTGAGCCACCCATAAGGCGGTTGACGCTCTTCTTTTGCCGCAAGAAATCTAATTTTCGAAAAAAAATCATGGCGGAGGTTTCAGGCCAATCGGAGTTACGGATCTCCATATATACACGAAATGGTGAAACAGAGCCAGGAGAAGACGCAGAAACAAAGAGAGACAGAGAGATAGATCCAATCTCGGAGGGGCTCTTGCCCCTCCCACTCCATGGAGGACAAGGACCAGAGGCCAAACCCTTCTCCCATCTAGGGAGAAGGTCAAAGAAGAAGAAGAAGGGGGGGGGCCCTCTCCCCTTGCTTCCGGTGGCGCCAGAGTGCCACCGGGGGCCATCATCATCACCGTCATCTTCACCAACAACTTCACCGCCTTCACCACCAACTCTTCCCCCCCTCTATGGAGCGGTGTAACCTCTCTCTTAGCCGCTGTAATCTCTACTTAAACATGGTTCTCAACGCTATATATTATTTCCCTATGATGTATGTCTATCCTATGATGTTTGAGTAGATCCGTTTTGTCCTAATGGCTATTTGATGATCAAGATTGGTTTGAGTTGCATGTTTTATTATTGGTGCTGTCCTATGGTGCTCTCCGTGTCGCGCAAGCGTGAGGGATTCCTGCTGTAGGGTGTTGCAATATGTTTATGATTTTCTTATGGTGGGTGGCGTGAGTGAACAGAAGCACAGACCCGAGTAAGTAGGTTGTTTGCGTATGGGATAAAGAGGACTTGATGCTTTAATGCTATGGTTGAGTTTTACCTTAGTGAATCTTTAGTAGTTGCGGATGCTTGCTAGAGTTCCAATCATAAGCGCATATGATCCAAGTAGAGAAAGTATGTTAGCTTATGCCTCTCCCTCAAATAAAATTGTAATAATGATTACCGGTCTAGTTCTCGATTGCCTAGGGACAAATAATTTTCTTGTAACAACAAACTCTCTACTAAACCTAACTTAGTTGTGTCTTTATCTAAACAGCCCCTACTTTTTATTTACTTGCTCTTTATTATCTTGCATACCTATCCAACAACACCTACAAAGTACTTCTAGTTTCATACATGTTCTAGGTAAAGCGAAGATCAAGCGTGTGTAGAGTTGTATCGGTGGTCGATAGAACTTGAGGGAATATTTGTTCTGCCTTTAGCTCCTCGTTGGGTTCGACACTCCTACTTATCGAAAGAGGCTACAATTGATCCCCTATACTTGTGGGTTATCAGTGAGTAGGGCTTCTGTTACTTTTGCTGATCCAGTGTCGAGTGTACGCCCCACATCGTCGACTGTGCCAGTGCTTGCTTCAACCGTCCAACTTCATGATGTCTAATACACAAACTTCTTCTTGTAGACGTTGTTGGGCCTCCAAGTGCAGAGGTTTGTAGGATAGTAGCAAATTTCCCTCAAGTTGATGACCTAAGGTTTATCAATCCGTAGGAGGCGTAGGATGAAGATGGTCTCTCTCAAGCAACCCTGCAACCAAATAACAAAGAGTTTCTTGTGTCCCCAACACACCCAATACAATGGTAAATTGTATAGGTGCACTAGTTCGGCGAACAGATGGTGATACAAGTGGTATATGGATGGTAGATAAAGATTTTTGTAATCTGAAAATATAAAAACAGCAAGGTAACTAATGATAAAAGTGAGCACAAACGGTATTGCAATTCTAGGAAACAAGGCCTAGGGTTCATACTTTCACTAGTGCAAGTTCTCTCAACAATAATAACCTAATTGGATCACATAACTATCCCTCAACATGCAACAAAGAGTCACTCCAAAGTCACTAATAGCGGAGAACAAACGAAGAGATTATTGTAGGGTACAAAACCACCTCAAAGTTATCCTTTCTGATCGATCTATTCAAGAGTCCGTAGTAAAATAACATGAAGCTATTCTTTCCGTTCAATCTATCATAGAGTTTGTACTAGAATAACACCTTAAGACACAAATCAACCAAAACCCTAATGTCACCTAGATACTCCAATGTCACCTCAAGTATCCGTGGGTATGATTATACGATATGCATCACACAATCTCGGATTCATCTATTCAACCAACACAAAGTACTTCAAAGAGTGCCCCAAAGTTTCTACCGGAGAGTCAAGATGAAAACATGTGCCAACCCCTATGCATAGGTTCATGGGCGGAACCCGCAAGTTGATCACCAAAACATACATCAACTGGATCACGTGATATCCCATTGTCACCACAGATAAGCACGGCAAGACATACATCAAGTGTTCTCAAATCCTTAAAGACTCAATCCGATAAGATAACTTCAAAGGGCAAACTCAATCCATTACAAGAGAGTAGAGGGGGAGAAACATCATAAGATCCATCTATAATAGCAAAGCTCGCGATACATCAAGATCGTACCACCTCAAGAACACGAGAGAGAGAGATCAAACACATAGCTACTGGTACATACCCGCAGCCCCGAGGGTGGACTACTCCCTCCTCGTCATGGAGAGCGCCAGGATGATGAAGATGGCCACCGGAGAGGGATTCCCCCCTCTGGCAGGGTGCCGGAAAGGGTCTAGATTGGTTTTCGGTGGCTACAGAGGCTTTTGGCGGCGGAACTCCCGATCAATTCTCTTCACCGAATTTTTAGGGTATATCGGTATATATAGGAGGAAGAAGTACGCCGGTGGATCTCCGGGCTGTCCACGGGGCAGGGGGCGTGCCCCGGGGGGTGGGCGCGCCCCCCACCCTCATGGGCAGCCCGGGACTATCCTAGTCCATCTCTAATACTCCGTGGGCTTCTTCTTGTCCAAAAATAAGTTCCGTGAAGTTTCAGGTCAATTGGACTCCGTCTGATTTTCCTTTTCTGCAATACTCTAAAACAAGGAAAAATAGAAACTGGCACTGGGCTCTAGGTTAATAGGTTAGTCCCAAAAATCATATAAAATAGCATATAAATGCATATAAAACATCCAAGGTTGATAATATAATAGCATGGAACAATCAAAAATTATAGATACGTTGGAGACGTATCATCATCCCCAAGCTTAATTCCTGCTCGTCCTCGAGTAGGTAAATGATAAAAACAGAATTTTTGATGTGGAATGCTACCTAATATATTTATCCATGTAGTTCTCTTTTTTGTGGCGAGAATATTCAGATCGATAAGATTCAAGACAAAAGTGTAATATTGACATGAAATTAATAATACTTCAAGCATACTAACAAAGCAATCATGTCTTCTCAAAATAACATGGCCAAAGAAAGCTATCCCTACAAAATCATATAGTCTGGCTATGCTTTATCTTCATCACCCAAAATATTTAAGTCATGCACAACCCCGATGACAAGCCAAGCAATCGTTTCATACTTTTGATGTTCTCAAACTTTTTCAATCTTCACGCAATACATGTGCGTGAGCCATGGACATAGCACTATAGGTGGAATAGAATGGTGGTTGTGGAGAAGACAAAAAGGGAGAAGATAGTCTCACATCAACTAGGCGTATCAACGGGCTATGGAGATGCCCATCAATAGAAATAAATGTGAGTGAGTAGGGATTGCCATGCAATGGATGCACTAGAGCTATAAGTGTATGAAAGCTCAAAAAGAAACTAAGTGGGTGTGCATCCAACTCGCTTGCTCATGAAGACCTAGGGCATTTGAGTAAGCCCATCATTGGAATATACAAGCCAAGTTCTATAACGAAAGATTCCCACTAGTATAGGAAAGTGATAACATAGGATACTCTCTATCATGAAGATCATGGTGCTACTTTGAAGCACAAGTATGATAAAAGGATAGTAGCATTGTCCCTTCTCTCTTTTTCTCTCATTTTTTTATTTGGGCCTTTACTTTCTTTTTTATAGCCTCTCTTTTTTTAGTCCGGAGTCTCATCCCGACTTGTGGGGGAATCATAGTCTCCATCATCCTTTCCTCACTTGGGACAATGCTCTAAAAATGATGATCATCACACTTTTATTTACTTACAACTCAACAACTACAACTCAATACTTAGAACAAAGTATGACTCTATGTGAATGCCTCCGGCGGTGTACCGGGATGGGCAATGAATCAAGAGTGACATGTATGAAGATTTATGAACGGTGGCTTTGCCACAAATACGTTGTCAACTACATGATCATGCAAGCAATATGACAATGATGAAGCGTGTCATAATAACGGAATGATGGAAAGTTGCATGGCAATATATGTCGGAATGTCTATGGAAATGCCATAATAGGTAGCTATGGTGGCTGTTTTGAGGAAGATATATGGTGGGTTTATGGTACCGGCGAAAGTTGTACGGTACTAGAGAGGCTAGAAGTGGTGGAAGGGTGAGAGTGCGTATAATCCATGGACTCAACATTAGTCATAAAGAACTCACATACTTATTGCAAAAATCTATTATTTGTCGAAACAAAGTACTACACGCATGCTCCTAGGGGGATAGATTGGTAGGAAAAGACCATCGCTTGTCCCCAACCGCCACTCATAAGGAAGACAATCAATAAATAAATCATGCTCCGACTTCATCACATAATGGTTCTGTTGGGGAACATAGTAATTTCAAAATTTTCCTACGCACACGCAAGATCATGGTGATGCATAGCAACGAGAGGGGAAAGTGTGATCTACGTACCCTTGTAGACCGACAGCGGAAGCGTTAGCACAACGCGGTTGATGTAGTCGCACGTCTTCACGGTCCGACCGATCAAGCACCGAAACTACGGCACCTCCGAGTTTTAGCACACGTTCAGCTCGATGACGATCCCTGGACTCCGATCCAGCAAAGTGTCGAGGTAGAGTTCCGTCAGCTTGACGGCGTGGTGACGATCTTGATGTACTACCATCGCAGGGCTTCGCCTAAGCACCGCTACAATATTATCGAGGATTATGGTGGAAGGGGGCACCGCACATGGCTAAGAATATGATCACATGGATCAACTTGTGTCTAGGGGTGCCCCCTGCCCCCTTATATAAAGGAGCAAGGGGAGGAGGCCGGACGGCCCCTATTGGCGCGCCAGGAGGAGTCCTCCTAGTAGGAGTAGGACTCCTACTAGGAGGGGGAAGGAAGTGGGGAGGGAGAAGGAAAGGGGGGCGCCGCCCCCCCTCTCCTAGTCCAATTCGGACCAGGGGGGAGGAGGAGCGCGCGGCCCACCCTGGCTGCCCCTCTCTCTCTCCACTAAGGCCCATATGGCCCATTACTTCTCCCGGTAGGGTTCCGGTAACCCTCCAGCTCTCCGGTTTTCTCCGAAATCACCCGGAACACTTCCGGTGCCCGAATATAGCCGTCTAATACATCAATCTTTATGTCTCGACCATTTCGAGACTCCTCGTTATGTCCGTGATCACATCCGGGACTCCGAACTAACTTCGGTACATCAAACCTCATAATATAACTGTCATCGAAACCTTAAGCGTGCGGACCCTACGGGTTCGAGAATAATGTAGACATGACCGAGACACGTCTCCGGTCAATAACCAATAGCGGAACCTCGGTGCTCATATTGGCTCCTACATATTCTACAAAGATCTTTATCGGTCAGACCGCATAACAACATACGTTGTTCCCTTTGTCATCGGTATTTTACTTGCCCGAGATTCGATCGTCGATATCTCAATATCTAGTTCAATCTCGTTACCGACAAGTCTCTTTACTCGTTTCGTAATACATCATCTCGCAACTAACTCATTAGTTGAAATGCTTGCAAGGCTTATGTGATGTGCATTACCGAGAGGGCCCAGAGATACCTCTCCGACAATCGGAGTGACAAATCCTAATCTCGAAATACGCCAACCCAACATGTACCTTTGGAGACACCTGTAGAGCTCCTTTATAATCACCCAGTTACGTTGTGACGTTTGGTAGCACACAAAGTGTTCCTCCAGCAAACGGGAGTTGCATAATCTCATAGTCATAGGAACATGTATAAGTCATGAAGAAAGCAATAGCAACATACTAAATGATCGGGTGCTAAGCTAATGGAATGGGTCATGTCAATCACATCATTCTCCTAATAATGTGATCCCGTTAATCAAATGACAACACATGTCTATGGTTAGGAAACATAACCATCTTTGATTAATGAGCTAGTCAAGTAGAGGCATACTAGTGACGTTTGGTTTGTCTATGTATTCACACAAGTATTATGTTTCCGGATAATACAATTCTAGCATGAATAATAAACATTTATCATGATATAAGGAAATAAAATAGTAACATTATTATTGCCTCTAGGGCATATTTCCTTCAGGTTCACCATACGTGCATGCTACAGGAATCACAAACTTTAGAACAAGTATTTATCAAATTCACAACTACTCAACTAGCATAACTCTAATATCACCATCTTTATATCTCAAAACAATTACCAAGTATCAAACTTCTCATAGTATTCAATGCACTTTATATGAAAGTTTTTATTATATCCCTCTTGGATGCCCATCATATTAGGACTAATTTCATAACCAAAGCAAATTACCATGCTGTTCTAAAAGACTCTCAAAATAATATAAGTGAAGCATGAGAGATCAATTATTTCTATATAATAAAACCACCACCGTGCTCTAAAAGGATATAAGTGAAGCACTAGAGCAATGACAAACTACTCCGAAAGATATAAGTGAAGATCAATGAGCATTTGAATAATTATGCAACTATGTCAAGACTCTCTAACATTTAAGAATTTCAGATCTTGGGATATTATTCAAACAGCAAGCAAAACAAAATAAAATGAAATGATGCTCCAACCAAAACACATATCATGTGGTAAATAAAAATATAGCTCCAAGTAAAGTTACCGATGAACGAAGATGAAAGAGGGGATGCCTTCTAGGGCATCCCCAAGCTTAGGCTCTTGCCACTCCTTGCTTGATAATCCATCGAATCTTTACCCAAAACTTGAAAACTTCACAACACAAAACTGAACAGAAAACTCGTAAGCTCCGTTAGTATAAGAAAATAAATCACCACTTAGGTACTGTTGTGAACTCATTCTAAATTCGTATTGGTGTAATATCTACTGTATTCCAACTTATCTATGGTTCATACCCTCCGATACTACTCATAGATTCATCAAAATAAGCAAACAACACATAGAAAACAGAATCTGTCAAAAACATAACAGTCTGTACTAATATGGATCAAACGTATACTTCTGGAACTCATAAAATTCTCAAATAAATTGGTGGACCTGAGGAATTTGTCTATTAATCCTCTGCAAAAAGAATCAACTTAATAGCACTCTGCAATAAAAAATGGAAGCAAATCTGGTGAGCGCTAAAGTTTCTGTTTTTTACAGCAAGATCTCAAAGACTTTCCCCAAGTCTTCCCAAAGGTTCTACATGGCAAAAACACTAATTAAAAGCATAAAACCACATCTAAACAGAGTCTAGATGAATTATTTATTACAAAACAGGAACAAAAATCAAGGAGCTAAAATAAAATTGGGTTGCCTCCCAACAAACGCTATCGTTTAACGCCCCTAGCTAGGCATGATGATTTCAACGATGATCACATAAAAGATAAGAATTGTAACATAAAGAGAGCATCATGAAGAATATGACTAGCACATTTAAGTCTAACCCACTTCCTATGCATAGGGATTTTGTGGGCAAACAACTTATGGGAACAATAATCAACTAGCATAGGAGGGCAAAACAAGCATAACTTCAAAACTTTAAGCACATAGAGAGGAAACTTGATATTATTGCAATTCCTACAATCATAAGTTCCTCCCTCATAATAATTTTCAGTAACATCATGAATGAATTCAAAAATATAACCAACACCTAAAGCATCCTTTTCATGATCTACAAGCATAGAAATTTTATTACTCTCCACATAAGCAAAATTCTTCTCATTCGGAATAGTGGGAGCAAACTCAACAAAATAACTATCATGTGAGGCATAATCCAATTGAAAACTAAAATCATGATGACAAGTTTCATGGTTATCATTATTCTTTATAGCATACAAGTCATCATAATAATCATCATAGATAGCAACTTTGTTCTCATAATCAATTGGAACCTCTTCCGAAATAGTGGATTCATCAAAAAATAAAGTCATGACCTCTCCAAATCCACTTTCATAAATATAATCATCATAAATAGGAGGCATGCTTTCATCATAATAAATTTGCTCATCAAAACTTGGGGGACAAAAAATATCATGTTCATCAAACATAGTTCCCCAAGCTTGTGGCTTTGCATATCATTAGCATCATGGATATTCAAGGAATTCTACTAACAACATTGCAATCATGCTCATCATTCAAATATTTAGTGCCAAACATTCTAATGCATTCTTCTAGCACTTGAGCACAATTATCGGAATCCTTATTTTCATGATAGATATTTAAAAGATGAAGCATATGAGGTACTCTTAATTCCATTTTTTTAATTTTCTTTTATAGACTAAACTAGTGATGAAACAAGAAACTAAAAGATTCGATTGCAACATCTAAAGATATACCTTCAAGCGCTAACCTCCCCGGCAACGGAGCCAGAAAAGAGCTTGATGTCTACTACACAACCTTCATCTTGTGGACGTTGTTGGGCCTCCAAGTGCAGAGGTTTGTAGGACAGTAGCAAATTTCCCTCAAGTGGATGACCTAAGGTTTATCAATCCGTAGGAGGCGTAGGATGAAGATGGTCTCTCTCAAGCAAACCCTGCAACCAAATAACAAAGAGTCTCTTGTGTCTCCAACACACCCAATACAATGGCAAATTGTACGGGTGCACTAGTTCGGCGAAGAGATGGTGATACAAGTGGTATATGGATGGTAGATAAAGGTTTTTGTAATCTGAAAATATAAAAACAGCAAGGTAACTAATGATAAAAGTGAGCACAAACGGTATTGCAATGCTAGGAAAGAAGGCCTACGGTTCATACTTTCACTAGTGCAAGTTCTCTCACCCATAATAACATAATTGGATCACGTAACTATCCCTCAACATGCAACAAAGAGTCACTCCAAAGTCACTAATAGCGGAGAACAAACGAAGAGATTATTGTAGGGTGCGAAACCACCTCAAAGTTATCCTTTCTGATCGATCTATTGAAGAGTCCGTAGTAAAATAACATGAAGCTATTCTTTCCGTTCAATCTATCATAGAGTTCGTACTAGAATAACACCTTAAGACACAAATCAACCAAAACCCTAATGTCACCTAGATACTCCAATGTCACCTCAAGTATCCGTGGGTATGATTATACGATATGCATCACACAATCTCAGATTCATCTATTCAACCAACACAAAGTACTTCAAAGAGTGCCCCAAAGTTTCTACCGGAGAATCAAGACGAAAACGTGTGCCAACCCCTATGCATAGGTTCATGGGTGGAACCCGCAAGTTGGTCACCAAAACATACATCAAGTGGATCACGTGATATCCCATTGTCACCACAGATAAGCACGACAAGACATACATCAAGTGTTCTCAAATTCTTAAGGACTCAATCCGATAAGATAACTTCGAAGGGAAAACTCAATCCATTACAAGAGAGTAGAGGGGGAGAAACATCATAAGATCCAACTATAATAGAAAAGCTCGCGATACATCAAGATCGTACCATCTCAAGAACACGAGAGAGAGAGAGAGAGATCAAACACATAGCTACTGGTACATACCCTCAGCCCTGAGGGTGGACTACTCCCTCCTCGTCATGGAGAGCACCGGGATGATGAAGATGGCCACCGGAGAGGGATTCCCCCCTCCGGCAGGGTGCTGGAACGGGTCTAGATTGGTTTTCGATGGCTACGGAGGCTTCTGGCGGCGGAACTCCCGATCTATTCTCTTCCCCAAAGTTTTTAATGTATATGGGTATATATAGGAGGAAGAAGTACGTCGGTGGATCTCCGGGCTGTCCACGAGGCAGGGGGCGCGCCCCCACCCTCGTGGGTAGCCCGGGACTCTCCTGGTCCATCTCTGATACTCCGTGGGCTTCTTCTGGTCCAAAAATAAGTTCCGTGAAGTTTCATGTCAATTAGACTCCGTTTGATTTTCCTTTTCTGCGATACTCTAAAACAAGGAAAAAACAGAAACTCGCACTGGGCTCTAGGTTAATAGGTTAGTCCCAAAAATCATATAAAATAGCATATAAATGCATATAAAACATCCAAGGTTGATAATATAATAGCATGGAACAATCAAAAATTATAGATACGTTGGAGACGTATCACTTCATACCTCAGAACTTCAAGCTGCTGTATCTGGACCGTCAGTCCCATTATTCACCACTTATCACGTTCCAGAAAGCAAGGCGGACGCCGCTGCGGAAGCCATTCGCCAGGCTGGCATAATGATGGAGCGGGTGAAGCTGGTGCACGAAAACAGTCAGGATGCTTACTACGCCAGCGCGGCCCTTCGAGCCAATGTCCAAGTAAGTTGGCTTCCGACTGAACTTGTTCTGTTAGGATATGCTACCTGAATACTTTTCTCCGTGTAATCTCTTGTTGTCCTACACTTCGCATCTGCACACCTACTGGGTGTTTTGTCATCTTTGTTGTTTTCACTCTTCCACTCGGTCTGGGCGGACCATGTCGAGTGGGATCTGAACCAGTGGGGGCATGCTAAGTGCACCCACTGGGTGTAGTCCCCGAGACCGCAGTCGACTGTTGGCAGTCGGTTGGGGTCTGAGTACTTCTTTCTCTATCTTTTTTTCTTCTACTCGGTCTGGGTGGACCGTGTCGAGTGGAATCTGAACCAGTGGGGGCACGCTAAGTGCACCCACTGGGTGTAGTCCCCGAGACTACTGCAGAATGTCTGATTCCACAGTAGTCTTAAAGTTTTATTCACTCGGAAGTAAATAATCTTTGATCTTGTCCATTGACATGTCTTTTACTCATTGTAGAAATCATGTGCGCTTATCTCCAAGTTTGCTGAATTCGAGGAAAAGCAGAGGCAACTCATCCTTGACTTTGAGCTGGCCCAACAGAAATTAAAAGGCTCAAGATGAAGTTGCTGGTACAGAAGGTAACGACCTGTCGACTGCTTATCTCGACCATCCTTCAAGTTACCCCTTCGTTCTTCTGTTTGAACCAAATGCGTATTTTGCAGAGAAAATGAGGTTGGCTCTGGCGAAGTAGGACCTCGACCTTGCAGCTGCGCAAAAGGAGCCTCAGGAGAAGACTGCTCTTGCTGACAAAAACCTGGCTTCGGTCGGAGCGCTAGAGGAGGAAGTAACCAAGCTGAAGTCGTCCCTTACTGAATCTAACCGAGAGGCGACTCGTCTGAAGAAAGATAAGGTGACTCTGAACGAGCAGCTGGAAAGCATGTCTCATAGGAGAAATGACTTGGAAGCTTATCTGAAAGCCCTCGCCAAGAAGCTCTTCCTTATGCTCGAAGGTACCCCTTTTTTTATCTGACTGTTTTACTGTTTGCAAGTCATTGCGGATCAATCGACTCATTAACTCCTTGAATCTGCAAATTCTGCCAAAACTTTGAAGAGGAAACTGGACGGATCAAGACGGGCTTGGATCCCATCCTTTCTCCAGTTGGCGACGAGGCTGCCATGAATGTGCTTCGACTGGAATCTCGCGTTGCTAGCATTACCAGCTATCTTGCTCGCCTAAAGGTGGCGGTGTCGCGCATTGATACATCACTCTGGCCAAGGGCAACGTTTCCGAATGATCTCGAGCACTACTAGGAAAAGGGCTATAGATAATTTGGACACTAATGGCGCACCAGACACGTGGTGCGCCACTACTATATAGCAGTGGAGCATCATGTGCTGGTGCGCCATTAGTGTCTATCACACTAATGGCACACCACACCCATGGTGCGCCATTACTAACATATTTTTTTCCAAAAATACTAATGGCGCACCAGGAAACAGTGCGCCGTTACTAGTTTAACTAGTAATGGCGCACCACTACTATCATTTTTTTTGCAAAACTACTAATGGCGCACCGTCAGCTGGTGCGCCATTAGTAACCAGGGTTACTAATGGCGCATTCGTAGGTGGTGTGCCATTAGTAACCTGGGACCAGCTTGATATTTTGGACAGCCACCTACACACTCACTTTCCCCAGTTCATTCTCTCCACCTCCTCATCCAAGCTTGTCTCGACTGCCTCCTCCTCCTCACCTCATTTGCAACATAGATTCATCCAAATTAAGTGGTTAAATTACCTTTTTTGATAGGTAAGTAAGGGGAAAGCTTTCTTTATGTTGTAGATCTACTTTTTTCTCCCTCCAACAACGTGCACATGCACTTTTTATGGCCTAGCTAGATCTATGTATGTTTGTGGTGTTGCATATGTTTGTGGTGGTGCATATATGTTTGTGTTTGCAGGTACAGGTATTTGAAATGCGATAGTTGCCAATATTTTGCCAGAATGTTGATTCATTTCCGTTTCGGCGAGAATTTTGGCACTATGCATTCTTTTTGGTCCTATTTTTAGGGAAAGTCATGCCAAATTTTTTCTTGGTTCTAAATTATCGTTTTGCTCTACCCCGCAGGCGACCATGGTCTGCATGATGACCGAAGGCATTGTGAATAGGTTTTTGAGCTCCGCAAAGGCCGAGATGCTTCAAAAGAATGAGACGGAGATAAGATGTCCGTGTCGAAGATGCAAGCTGAAGAGCCTTATTGCGGACCCGGATTTCGGGCAGGTGCGGGACCACCTGCTCTTGCGTGGTTTCATGGATGGCTATCGGTGGCAAGGTGGTGAAGATGACTATGAAGTCATCCATGGGGGCCAGACAAGAAATGAGGAAGGGCAGCAAGACAACCACCACGGCGAGGGCGGGCGAGAAGACAAAGAATTTCCAGGACATGATCATGACGGTGATGCTGTACACAGTCATCATGTAGAAGATGCCGGACATGATGATGAGGAAGATGAAGATGCCGGAGTAGACGACGATGGACCATCGATGGGCTGGGTGCAGGACCCTCAAATTCAAGAGCTGCTTCTCAAGCAGATGGATAACGCAGGAGCTGCCGCCCGAGAGAAAGCCAAGCTAGATCAACTGTAGATAGACACGGTTACTCCATTGTATGAAGGATGCAGGCCCGAGGATACCCGCCTGAAAGTAACGCTCATGGCTCTCGAGATGAAGGTAAAACACAAAATGACCGACACATGCTTCGACGAGAACATGTCATTCTGGCACGAACGTCTTCCCAAGGGGAACAAGTGCCCGACCAATTTCGAGGAGGTGAAGAAAATCGTGTGTCCTCTGGATTTACCACACGTGAAATACCATGTGTGCATGAACAATTTCATCATTTATTGGGACGAGCACGTGGAGTCTACCATATGTCCAGTGTGCGGCGTCACTCGATACAAGAAGAGGAAGAAAGCTCCTCGAAAAGTGGTGTGGTACTTTCCGATCACTCCTCGTCTGCAGTAGTATTTCGCAGACCCTAAGCTAGGAAAGCTCCTGCGTTGGCACGCGGATAGGGAGGAGAAGAAGCGAGAAGATGACGGAAATTATCCGGAGATAAATAAAAAAGACAAGATGCCGAGTCACCCTAAGGATGTGAGCCAGTGGCAAGCGTAGAACTTCGAACACCCAGAATTTGGGGACGATCCAAGGAACATCGTGCTAGGCGCGAGCACCGATGGAGTCAATCCGTTTGGCAGCCAGAGAAGCACATATAGCACATGGCCTGTGTTTGTGTGGATGTACAACCTTCCCCCCTGGTTGTGCATGAAGAGGAAGTACATTCACATAAGTATGCTAATTGAAGGGCCGAAACAACCAGGTAACAACATCAATCTGTATCTGGGGCTGCTGAAAGAGGAGCTAGACACGCTGTGGAAAACGCCAGCCAATACGTGGGACGCTGCAGAGAAAGAATATTTCCCTATGAGAGCCGCACTGCTGAAGACGGTGCACGACTATCTCGGTTACGGATATCTCGCGGGGCAGGTGGTCCACGGATTTTCTGGATGCGTCAGGCGCATGGATGACACAACGTATCACCAGCTAGATAGAGATCCCGGGTCTTCGAAAACCGTGTTCATGGGACATCGAAGGTGGCTTCGCGACGATGACCCATGGAGAAAATGCAAGGATCTGTTCGATGGTGAAACCGAACCCCGAAGACACCCGCGTATGAGGAGCGGCGAGGAAATAAACAAGATGTTGAAAAATTGGAAAGATTGCCCACTGCCGGGAAAGAAGCAAAGGGCGCTTGAGCCGAGAAAGAAGCGAAAGGCGCCAGAGCCGCTGCTGAAGGTATGGAAAATGAGGTCTATTTTCTGGGACTTGTCGTACAGGAAGATCCACCATGTGACTCACAGCCTTGATGTCATGCATATCACAAAGAACGTGTGTGAGAGTCTGCTTGGTACCCTACTCCACATGCCAGAGAGGACCAAAAATGGGCCGAAAGCAAGGGCAGACTTGAATCAATGGGCATCAGGGAGGAGCTTCACGCTAATGATGATGATGATGATGATGATGAGGCGAAGCAGGACACGGAAAGTCGTCGCAAATGCAAAAAGGCCAAGAAGACCGGAAATGACTACCCTCCCGCATGCTTCACTCTAAGTCAGGAGGAGATCGAGCAGTTTTTCACCTGCCTCATAGGTGTGAAACTTCCTTACGGTTACGCGGGGAATATAAGCAAATACCTAGACCCAGCGAATCAGAAGTTCAGCGGGATGAAGTCTCACGACTGTCACGTGCTGATGATGCAGATACTTCCAGTTGCAATCCGTGGGATCATGGACGCGCACGTCCGTGAAACACTATTTGGCCTATGCAACTTTTTCGATGTCATCTCTTGGAAGTCGGTTGGCGTGAGGCAACTCAGAAGGCTATAGGAAGAGATCATGGTGATACTATGCGAGCTTGAGATGTACTTCCCGCCTGCTTTCTTCGACGTTATGGTGCATCTGCTGGTCCATATCGTGGAGGATATCATCCAACTTGGGCCGACGTTCCTGCACAGCATGATGCCGTTCGAAAGGATGAATGGTGTCATCAAAGGATACATTCGCAACATGTCATGTTCAGAGGGAAGCATAGCCAGGGGCTTTCTGACCGAAGAGTGCATCTCCTACTTCACGAATTATCTAGGCATCGAGAACCCCGTTGGTCTGCCCATCAACTGGCACCTCGGCAGGCTCGCTGGATGGGGTCACCGTGAGGGTCTCCGCGAAATGCATGTCGACTTGGAGGGTCGACTCGCCGACTTTGAAAGAGCAAACCTAGTCGCGCTACAACACATAGACGTGGTCGATCCTTGGGTGGCAGAGCACAAAACCTTTATTGATAAGGCGTACAATGATCGAGGCCAACAGAGGACGGACGGAGATATAATCAAAGAGCACAACTCATGTTTCATGCGTTGGTTCAAGAAGAAGCTTCTGTCGTACCCTTTACACGAGGATTCTTCCGTGGAAGAAAAACTCATATTCGCCTTGTCACAGGGCGCCGAGCACAACCTGATGACCTATGAGGCGTATGATATCAATGGCTACACATTAAACACCGAGGACAAGGACATGAAGAGCGATGGTTATCAGAACTTTGGGGTAACGATGAAATCCTACATCGGTAACGACAAGGACAGATACTACGGAAGGATCGAGGAGATCTGGGAGCTGAGCTATGCTGGAGAGAAGGTCCTGATGTTCCATGTCAGATGGGCCAAGAGCGTCATAAAAGAAGACCGGTATTTCACCACCATGGTTATACTCGAAGCCAAATCCAAGACCGCGGGCGCAAACATCACCGCGAAAAATGAGCCATGGGTACTGGCTTCCCAAGTGGACCAATGCTTCTTCATTACCGACCCATGAAAGCCCAGTCGTGTTGTCGTGAGGAGAGGCAAAAGGAAGATCCTCAGAATGGATGTAGTCGCCAACGAGCAAGACTTCAACAAGTACGGCGACCCGAAGAGGGAACATGACGACGATGATGAAGTAGCAGCATACACCACAAGAAGAAGCAGGACCACCCTACCTAAAGGACGTCCGTTCAAGAGAAGAACTCCATTTACGAAAAATAAAGGCAAGAAGATTGTGAACAAATAGCTAGCTAAGATCAATTGTATTTAAATTGTAGCCTTCATTTCTCGATTGTATTTCATGGGCACTTTTTGAACTCATGAATATTTTTAAATTTCATGGGCACTTTTTGAATTCATGAATATTTTTTCAAATTTGATGATATTTTTTCATATTCAATATGAAAAAATATTGAATATTCATGAGGACACTCGATCTCGATCCCCTCCATCTCGATCGCTATCCCCCCTTGCCAGATCCCCCTCGCCGTCGAGGACCCCCCGCACCCTCCCCCGCTCCACCGCCGCCGAGGACCCCCCGCACCCTCCCCCGCTCCAACGCCGCCGACGACCCACCACACCCTCCCCTGCTCCACCGCTGCCGAGGACCCCCCGCACCCTCCCCCGCTCCACCGCCACCGACGACCCCCCGCACCCTCCCCCGCTCCACCACCGACGACGACCCCCCGCACCCTCCCTCGCTCCACCGTCACAAATGAATGCAACTAAAAATCCAAAAAAAATTTGATTATATTTTCAAATAACAAATTTGATGATATTTTCAAATAACAAATTCGATGATATTTTTTCATATTCAAAAATATTTTCAAATAACAAATTTGATGATATTTAAAAAAAATTATTATTGTTTTTAAAAATTAATTACTGTTTCATATTCATATTCATTTTCTAAAAAATTATTAGATGCAACAAAAAATAATAATTATTATTACTTATGGCGCACCGCTGGCTGGTGCGCCATTGCTATGCAAAAAAAGAGTTACTTATGGCGCACTGCTGGGTGGTGCGCCATTGCTATCTAAAAAAAGATTAATTATGGCACACCACTCGGGGGTGCGCCATTGCTATCAAAAAAACATACTAATGGTGCACCGCCAGGGGGAGCGCCATTAGTAATCTTCCCCCCTAGCTAATTCGCCCTATCCCTTCGTCCCTCCCTCGCCAGATCCACTTCCCCCTCGCCACACCCTCACGCGCGCCCCCTCCTTCCGCCGCTCGGCCCTCTCACCCTCTCCCCCGCTCGCCTTCTCCGCCAGATCCCAAGCCTCGCCGCTGTGTTAGCCGCGGCCATCGCCGTCCCCGCACCTCGGCGGCAAGTCCACGAGCTCCGCTTTGTCCTCCCCGACCCCGGCCTCGAGCTCGTCTCCGCTGCATCGCCCTTGTCTTCCCCTTCGCCGCTGTGTTACCGGCGGCCATCGCCGTCCCCGCACCTCGGCGGCAAGTCCATGAGCTCCGCTTCGTCCTCCCCGACCCCGGCCTCGAGCTCATCTCCGCTGCATCGCCCTCGTCTTCCCCCTCGGGCACCGCTACCCTCTGCTGCTACTAAGCTCTCGCCGGCCTCCTTGAGCCACCCAGTGAGCTTCCCCTCTCCCCCCTACTGCAAAATTAGACCTAAACAACATTTGTTGCATAGCCCTTGAAGATGCTCTAGGATCGTGGTGGCGTCGCTCCCCGGGGCAATCTGAATGTGTTGGGTATTTGCATAGGCATCGTAGAGCTACGTGTAGCTAGGCCAGCGACTCACTTTACCAGTGAACGTATGTATGCCTGAAACTCTATATATGCACTATGTCTGAAACTCTGAACCTGGGCGAACAAGAGTGTGGGCATGAATTTATCCCATGGCTGGCCTTAAGAAAAGAACCCATATGCACATCACTAGTCGATCGATGGGAGGGGAGAAGTAATGTAAGTACTAGTACAACTGAAGAAGATTACATGAATCGCAGCTGGCCCATGCCAAGTGACCAATGCGCCTCCTCTTTCTCTGTAACATATTGCATGTTTGACAAAAACAACATGTGTAGTACTTCTATAGAAATATAATTCCCCGTAGTAAAATTTTGAAATTCTGTGGTGCCCATAAATATGAAAGTACTACACATTTTAGATGAAAAACGGTGATATGCATAATCAAAACTAAAATTTCAAAATTTAGAAAATCTAGTTACATATTAAGTACCCCATAAAGCAGCACATTGACATACTACAAATTAATCTTGTGGTGTTTGATGTAGTGGGGATTCTTCTAGATCTGGTGGTTTCATTCGATTCCCTGGTGTTTGATGTAGGTGTATGTGTGGTCTTGGCAGTGGATTCTGCTGGCAATTATGTTGCAGCTCTAGTGGTCGGTGCGTGGATGTAGCGCTGGACTCAAAACTCAATTGCCCTGTCGATTTACTAGCTGATGGCCTGGAGGCTGGAGCCCTTGACTTGTGATTTCTGATTTTGCTGGCTTTTTTCCTATATGGTGTGCGTTTTTACGAAGTAACTGCATCTAAGTTACAACAGCTTCATAACTCTAGTTCCTTTGAAATTATAGAGCAGTGACACTACAATGTTGTTACAATAGAATTCCATGGGTAATAACATTGCAACTTTTACTGTAACTCTGAGATTGCTAGTTTTATAATCACTGCCATTGTAGTGGAATTTCAAGTTAATTACATTTTTTCAGTGTATTTGCAGTGCAAATGTTGGATCTGCAAGCATTTTGGAACCCTATTCTTTGTGGTTTGTCTTTCTTGGGTAGTATTTGCATCCATTTTAAAACCATTTCTTCTGTTTTTCTATGTTTTGTGCAATATTGCATCTAAGTTTACAGCAACTTCATGAATGTAATTCCATTTTATTTACAGTGTAATTTTAGAGTAATCACAGTGTTATTTTCAGAGTAATTACATTGTAAATCACAGTGCTATTTTGTTGTAAGGGAAAAGTATATTTAGATCGCATCAATTTGTAGTTTGTGTTTTTATTTGTTCCTGATTTGAGGTTGTGGCTTTGGCATTGTTCTGCTCCTTACATCTATCACTATCGTATATGTCAAACTTGAGATCAAGCAAATAACTATTCTAGATACTCCTGTTTACTTCATGCTAAGAACTTCAGCTTTTTCAACTTGCTGGACTATATGTTCATTGGTACTACTTGTGATGCTGCTCCTGTACTACTTGGGAATTTTGTCAACTTGTAATGCTGCTATTGTACCTCGAGAGGCCCTTGAGTTTGCCAGAATGTCGATTAACTTCCGTTCTGGCAAATTCGGGTACTCCATATGTCCTATTTTCAGCAGAGGTCGTCCTGAAATTTTCCGTGAATTTTAGCATGACTTTGCTAAAAATAGGACATATGGGGTACTTGCGACTAATGCATGGGCCAGGGTATCTTAGTACTTAAATTAAGTAGGATCAACTGCCCCTTTATTCTTGCTGCATTAAACACATATGATGAATTCATGTGTGGACAAACGAAAAAGCAACTGCCATAGGTGGCAATAGAGCCAAGTGAGTAGGCCCAACTTAGAAATTATCCTTCCCTTTTCTTGATAGGGTATATTATAAGAAGATACCCATATATATCAGTCAACCTAGGATGCCTCGGCATCGATAAACCCTAAATGATAAAAATTAACTTAGCATTTAGGGTCCCTCAGCGTCGACAAACCCTAAATGATAAAACCTTGGCTTTTAGGGTGCCTCGGTGTCGATAAGAACCTAAATGATGAAATCTTAGGCTTTTAGGGTGCCTCGGCGTCGACAAACCCTAAATGATAAAACCTTAGCTTTTAGGATGCCTCGGTGTCAACAAACCCTAAATGATGAGACCATGATAATTCCTCACAAACCCTAAATGATGAGATCTTGTTCCTTGACAATAACCAACTTTTTGACCAAACTTTTTTCCCATTTAGAGCGAAACATGGCCCACAACGATGAGGCCGGCGGTTCGGGCAAGCAATTCTAGGAGCTGTCCCAGGAGATGGAGGAAGAACCTCACCGCTATGAGGACGCCACGGAAGACACCGATCCTGACTACACAACCCCTAGCGGAGTCGGGGATGACACCACTAATGTTGCCGCCGAGGATGCCACCACTGATGATGGCAGCGCACGCACAGATGGCAGCCAACCGAAGAGGCAACGGAAGGACCGACGCCCGAATGTGCTCCGCACCGTCAAGGAGGAATTTACTCAAGTGAACTCCGACGGGCATCCAACGGCGGCCAAAGAATTAGTCAAGGGGTACTCGCTTCAGCTCTAGTGCATTCTTCGGAGCACCGTCTTGATCAACACCGAGAACCTAAGGCATAAGGACCGAGGGAATTTGCGCAACCTCCTCTTCACAAAGCTGCACGAACAATACAAGTTCCCCACTGACTTGGCAAACACATGCCTCTCAGGGAATAAAGTGAAAAGTGCCGCCCTCACGACGATAAGCACAGCCCTGTCTACTTGGAGAAGCGCGGTGAACAGAATGATTGACAAAGGTGATAGTTATGAGAAGATCAAGGCGAAAAATCCTTCGATCAGCGAAGATGACTACAAGGAGTTCAAGATCAAGTGCGAGAGCAGCGCAACCTCCGAATCAAGTCAGTGGGGGAAAGAAATGCGGGAGTTGAACTTAGGGGAACACAAACTCGGTCCCGGCAGTTACAGAGTGGCGGAGCCTATGTGGGACAAGGAGGACGCAGAGCGTGCCAAGCAAGGCCTACCGCCCCGCTTTGAGAAATACCATGACAAGCAGACCAAGAACTATGTCAGGGCCCGGTACAAGGAAGACCCGGTAACAAAAGAGCTTACCACGGATCCGAAGACCAGGGCGCTTGAGCTTGTTCTGGCAAGGAATACACCCCCGCGTAATTAGCTCCATATGGTTGCATTCTAATTAAGGAAGCCAACTTTCTAAATGGTTCACATTCCTTCCGCAGGAGACTGAAAGCAGTAGCGCGGGGTCATCTCAGAGCACCCCTTGGGACAGCACTATAAATAGGGCGTTGAACGTAATGAAAAACAAGGATAAGCTCAGTAAGCCGTCGTCAGCTGGTCGTGTGGCCGGCAAAGGCTTGTCCACAAAATGGTCGTCATACTATAACGCTGGTGGGCGAAAGGAGAGAAAGAGCAGCTCGGAAAGCCAGTCGCGTGAGGTTCAAGAACTGAAGGCACAAGTGGCGCGGATTCCGGAGATTGTCCAACAGCAAGTGCAACAACAACTGGGATCGACGCTCACCGCCATTGTGCCTACCTTGAATCAGGGACTGACGATGTGGATTGCGGGCGGCCAACAGGGGCCGCCCCCGGTTCCCAGCTTCACGGCTAGCAACCCGCACAATGCGCAGGCGGCGCCATTGGTGTGTCCGGCGGAGGCGGTATTGGTGTCTCCGACGCCGGCACGGGCATTGGAGCTTAATGCACCCGGGTGTACGCCGGCCGGCACATCGGTAGCAAGCGGCCCCTCCGTCAGTTGCACGCCCGCCGTTGGCGGTGCCTCGACATTAGCCAAGCTCCATGCCATCACGGTAACTAATTAAGCCTCTCGGCCGATGACTTCATCTCCTTGCCTTTGACTGGGCACCACTAACGCCCTACATGTTTTCGCAGGGCACCGCCGACGTTCCATGCACTTCGTGGGCGGCGAGTTGATCGATGTCGCCAAGGGCAGAATCGTTCAACCGGGCAACCCCGTGTTCCATGGTGATCCGATGTCACCCACCGTGTATAGGGTTGAACTGGTTCGGGTGCTGCCAGGCTGCGACGAGTTGTTACCTCCGATTCGCCCTGCTGGGGCCGACGAAGATGATGTGATGACCCTCAGTGCCTGCATAAGCTGGCCCCTGCTTTGGCCGAAGAGCCAGATTCGTTTGGGGTCGAGGGACACCACCCCATAGACAACACCACTAGTCGTGCCGGCGCCAAGCCACGGCAAGACCGCCGCAATGCTACCGGACATGCCAGACATCCCTATGGCACAGGATCCGAACATGCATATGGCACAGGATCCGGACGACAATGACAACGACAATGGTACATTTACCAACCTCGATAAGTACTTTGCCGAACATGGGTACGGTGACGAATTCTTTGGGCCTCCTTCTCAAGAACCCAACCCTGAAAAAGACGACCGCGATCATGCTGGTACCGTGGAGAAACCAAATTGCAACAGGCGTCGTCTGGCGTTCAGTTCTCAGGAGACGCCTCCAGCTGCCACCTTCACCGAGCCTCAGATAGCCGAGGTGCCAAATATTACCAGCCCCAACACACTCAAGACACTACACCACAACCCTTGATTGGGGGCAGTTAACTGCCGGGAGAAATACCTGGACAAGGGCATATTATCTGCCGGGGATCATATAACTGCCAGCAAAATACGTAAAGGCAAATAAAATGCCGGTAGAACTAAACAAACGAAGGCAGATGCACTGCCGGGAATAATGACTCCTTTTCAGGTCATCGTATCTGCCGGCACAAGTAAAGCCCGACCCATTACCTGCCGGGGACTGTGTATATGGCGCGCGACCTAAATAATTGGGCCCAAAGCAATCCGAGGCCTGGCCCAAATAGCGCCTCCCCCAAATCCACCTGCCCTAGCTTCCACCCCGACCACTTCCATCGCCGGGCACCTTCTGCCGCGCCCAACCACCGTACGCCACCCCCAGCAACCCACCGTACTGCTAGATCCCTCCCCGACTATTGTCACCAGTCCATCAGGCCAGGCACCGCTCGGGGGCCCACAGATGCGAGAGGAGGCCGTCGTAGCATCGGGCGGCATTGACCAGAAGGAGGTGAAGGAAGGAAGAGAAGGAGGACGTCGAAGCAGCCCACACCGCGGATCCAATGCGGGGATTCGGGAAGGAAGGACACAGTTGCGCGGCCCCCGGATCTGGCGAAGGACATGCACGAGAGGCGGCCAACGGGGCATGGGGAACAACTCCAGATCCGGACGGCCCGAGCAGAGCATGAAGCCAGGAAAGAGGGGCAGGTGTTTGGATTTGTTGAGATTGACGCACACACAAGCTTTCGCTGGCCGCCGCTGCCCTGCGAGCGGCACTGGGGTGAGCGACCTGGAACTAAAGGATGCCCACTGTCTTGTACTCACATCAGCAAACCCGTCTTCGTATTTCCATCACTGAAACCAGGTAACATATGGATTTCTCCTCGCCTCTAGTAGATAATCCAGATTTCTTTTGTCTTTCGCAAGCTTTTGTGCTGATGTGATACGTAGAACTTGGACGCATATCAATTGTTTGACCCATGTGCTAGAACGATCTGATGTAGTTTGTGTGCTATACCTGTTTACATGTAGAATTTTTCATCGGTTGTACTTGAATATTGGAATGAAGGTGCTAAAGTTTAGCAAGTCATACATTTTATTTCTTCATTTCTATAAGTTGTGCCTTTTGGGTTTTGAAAGTTATCAATTATTACTTTTGATATATAGTTGGATTATTTCTGGAGCGAGGTAAATCATTTTACAGTTTGCAATTCTCCTTTATATGTGATTTCCACATGTAGTTTATTTTACTCTATTAGTTATTCCAAAGTGCATCCATATGCAGGTTCATCTGCTCAGGTTCATAACTTCACTTTTGTGCTTGTGTTGTTCCCTGTTGCAGATCATGATGTATGATGAAATGGTATCAAGGTTTGCCTTTTGAAAAAACACATGTCAAAACTTTCCATCATGCCAATCTCCAGTACTTACTTCCCATGCCAATCTCAAGTTTTGGTATGTCAACTTCAGTTTCATATGACATATTTCCCATGCCTTAATTTTGCTATTGGTTGATTACTGAGGTTTTTAGATGAAGTGATACTCTAGTACTTACTATTTTTTCAGTGATTCTAGAAGCCATATAGAGCCTTCATTGCTTGAATAACAGAAGTGTTTGATACTCCCCACTATTCTCAATGTTTTCATTGGTATGTAAAATAAAAGGATAATCGACCTTATGTTTTCTCCTTAGTTTATCACATCAGTATCGTGTAAATACTTTATGGTTTCTCCCCAAATTAACAAGGAATATCTCCAGTGGATGTGTTCAATAAGCGTAGATAGACATATACATGTTTGCCCTTTGCATTGCCTGTTACAATTTATTTCTACTGGAATTCGCATACATGTATGCTGTGATTTCAGCTCGCATGTTGCGTGCAGATTTCTGACCAATTCTTTTTAATTTGTTCAGGTAGAAATGCACATTGGTGGCTGTACAGGTACTTATGCAAGTGCATGTGAACTAACTGATAGAAATAATGTTTCTCCCGGTACCCAACCAATTAGCCTTCGTACATTCTCGTCAAAGGGCACAACCCACATGTTTTCTTCATCTGATAGACCAACTATTATCTACAGTCGCAATAAGTTGTTGTACAACAATGTCAATCTGAAAGAAGTTAATCACATGTGTCCTTTTAATACAGCTGCTTTTCCTGACAGGTTTCTCTCTCTCTCTCTCTCTCTGGAATGACTCTTTTTTCAGTTTAGTACTTTCCATATTTAGCCCTTAATGCTTGTACGTAGTTGGTCCAATTTTCACAGGAGAATTACGTTGCATTATATCTTTGCCTATCTCCTTGATTGGATAGTTCATTGTTTTCAAGTATTTTTCTGCCGGTAGAATCAAAATATTTGAACCTATCTTGTTTACAATATGATGAAACCTGACATATTCTGTGCTGATAACAATGGTGTTAATAATTCGCTTTTTATTTTCCCATTCAGTATGTTCTTGATGCATACAAGAAAATGCGATGATTATTATTCAACATTTAGATTCTTACTCTGCACAAAATTTTATGGAGTAATGCAAATGGCTGCTAGTGCTAACCTATTCTACTAGATGATATCGACCTCTCACATTGTCCTTGTGTTCCATTTCATTAATTTATTGGCAGCAATTATTTGGAAACAACAAGATTGTTTTAAATCAGCTCTTAAGGTGGTTTCTTTTGTGTATATTATAGCCATGCAATTGCTAAACAAGGTCAACTTTCAATTGGGACTATTGATGATATCCATAAGCTTCATATTCGCATGATTCCGTTGAATAAACAAGCACATCGCATTTGCCATCAGGAACAATCCAGGACATGGTGTTCTACAATTTTAAGTATATCCATAATAGTATTGAGGAAAGCGAGTCTCATTTTATTTGTCTGATGAATCATCAAACTTTTGAGTTTCTGTCAGCTCCACACCCTACTTCTTCAGATCTGCAGGTTCTAGGTTTGGATTAAATTCCATATATTCCCGTACCACAAACATCTGCTTTGTCCAGTCTCGAGTGTATGCTTTAAAAGTGTCTAATTCGCACTGAAAAAAAACTGGAACCATTACATACTGAAACATCTACGAAAATCCTAACTAATTGTACCTACAACAGTCCCTAACATCCAAACTATTCTGGCCTTAATGTGTAGATTTAAAATATGGAACAAGAGCTTCATTAATTTGAGTTTCCGGTCTTTTGCAGGTTTCCCAAAGATACGTAGGTTGATGGAGGTTTGAAAGATCCAAGTGTTGCTGAAGATTTGGAAGACCTACAATTAAGTTGGTGGCTGTTTTGGCACATAGGACATCGTATGCTCATTTTGGTTGTATGGCACACCTAGAACATATGTACTTTTTCTTTTGCGGCACAACGTCCATATATATGGCTGTTTCATGCATGTATCTAGAAACATATGTATTTGGTATATTATGTTTATTGAATGAAGTTTAAGGTTTTGGATGAGGCGTACATGTAACTTTCATTGAAGTGTATGTATAATTTGTGATCTGTCATGATTGCCTGAACATAGTAAATATTAAATTAGTTATATAATGCTAGAGCAGTTTGCTAGTGAAACTCAATGTCCTGGCATATAAAATGTCGGGTAAACATGTATCTGTCGGCAGTTACACTCCCTATAACTGTAGTACCTATGCCACAGCAAGTCTGCTGGGAGGAAATAATCTGCCGGCAAACACATGGGTTAGGGCAGACGAACTGCCGGGAATATTCTAACTGCCGGGAGAACTAATCCCCGGCAGCCGTTCTCATGGCATTTCTATCTGCCGGGAGAACCACACTACCGGCAGTTTGTCTGCCCTCTTAAGAGCTTTCTCCCGGCAGATTACATGCCATTGCATCAATGTTGTGGTGTAGTGAGAAGGCGGTATGTGAGAAGAACTCGATCCCATTACAGCAGAAGAAGAAGGGACGGAAAAGAAAGAGTAACAAGTGTGCCAACCAGCCGGCACCGAGTACGATCCGTGCTCAGGACGGTCCACCTTCACCTAAGGATATCTCGAGGAGGGTGCATGTGGCGGGTAGGCCGATGCTACCGACTAATCTGCTCAATGCTGCAACCGTTGCTATGCGGAGTCTGCATGACAGTGTTCTTTCTTTGGAGAAGTGGCGTCTCTCCGAGAATGATGTGGCATACCCGGTTTTCTTGGCCAATGTGCCAGAGGGCAAGGGCTTTGTGGATAACGCCATTGGGGGTATGATCGTCCTGCGGTTTGATGACATCTTCGCTATGTTTAACCTTCATCCGCTGCACTACACCTTCGTTGGGCTATTTTCGCTGAGTATGGAGATGCGGCTCATTTGAGACAAGACCCCGGACATCGTGATAGTCGACCCCTTCTACATGCATGCCAAGATCTTGGGCAGCGCTGGGGACCGGCAAGTCATGAGTTCTTACCTCGAGGGCGTCATTCTAGCAAACCCAGATAAGGATAACTTCCTCGTGCCTTACTTTCCTGAGTAAGTCATCCCCTCACCGCCCCGTAACATATGATTTCTTAGATTTCGATCGTTCTTTTTTTCTAACATTCCGTGTTTTGTGCAGTGACACACATTGCACACTCATCCTCTTAAGCCCGAAATATTCCATGGCCATGTATTTCGACTCGGACCGTCAGTCGAAGAAAGACTACGCAAATATCAAGAAAGTTCTTGATGATGTTCTCCCTGGCTACGCCAGATCTGGAGGCACCTTCACCAGGCCAGTTCGTAGGTACGGCAAGCACGTGTTCGCCCACAATACGACGTTCCCCTGCGTCAAGCAGCCACCTGGCGGTCATAAGGATGCCTATTATGCCCTCCATCACATGCGGGCGATCGTACGGGACCATAATCACCTTCTGCTACCAAATAATCTCAAAGATTGGGACGCAAGATTGTCGGCAATCCAGGACGCGGACATCAGACAAGAATTCTTTCGCATCTAGTCGGAGTTTGCAGAAATCATCCATCAAGATGTCCTTCGTACCTCGAGGCAGATCTACCTCAGACATCAACCGTCCAACAGTGAGATAGACACAACGCTACATATGCAGGCTGGCAACACTCGCGATTTCATGACCATCACGAGAGACGGCGGCTTCATCCACGCTCTAGTCCCTGAGTCGAGTCGAAAGCAGTGATACTATGTGTAGTTCTGAAATATCGATTAGCTCATGTTGTAATTAAACTTTAATGAACTTGCATGTCTCTTTGGTTTGGATAGTCATTCAACTTAGATGTAATCGATGCTAATTATTAGTAGGACCATGAATCGTGCTATTAATGTCTTGCTTTTCTCTTCCGATCCTTTTGTTGCATACTTATATATTGCTTATGTATTGTTTGTGAATTGCTACTAATGCTTTGTTTGGCTAGTGCATAGAGATGACGTCGTATGTCATGTACAAGGGTAAGGTTCCCGAAGTCTATGAAGACTGGGAGGAGTGTCGGAGACAGGTTCACCGTCTCAGCGGTAACAGTTACAAAGGGTACACCACTAGGGCGGAAGCGGAATCTAGATACGCGCGCTATCTAGCGGGAGAGAGGAGGGAGCGGAGGAGGAACCGGATGAAGACCAGTTTCATCGCGATGATGCTCATCGTGATGACCGCAGCTCTCTTCTATGTGATGGTAGTTTAGATGATCGATATAGACTTGTAATGTGAAGAAAAACTCGCTACTTGCGGTCTCGAGACTTGTAATGTTCTATCTTTGTTCGGTCTTTTGAATTCGGAGACTAATATGATGAATTGTATTCGGAGACTAATCTTCTATTGTATTTGATGAATCTGCTTTTGCTGTGTGGTGCTGTCTATATTCTGTCCAATAATATATTATGTAACCTGTGCAAATATCAGAAAAGAAAAAAATCCCTAATATTCATACTAGTGGCGCACCACCAACTAGTGCACCATTAGTAAGCCAGAGCGCACTAGTGGCGCATCATCAACTAGTGCGCCATTAGTAAGCCACAGCACTGATGACCCACAAGTATAGGGGATCTATCGTAGTCCTTTCGATAAGTAAGAGTGTTGAACCCAATGAGGAGCACAAGGAAATGATAAGTGGTTTCCAGCAAGGTATTCTCTGCAAGTACTGAAATAAGTGGTAACAGATAATTTTGTGATAAGATAATTTGTAAAGAGCAACAAGTAACAAAAGTAAATAAAGTGCATCAAGGTGGCCCAATCCTTTTTGTAGCAAAGGACAAGCCTGGACAAACTCTTATATGATGTAAAGCGCTCCCGAGGACACATGGGAATATCGTCAAGCTAGTTTTCATCACGTTCATATGATTCGTGTTCGGTACTTTGATAATTTGGTATGTGGGTGGACCGGTGCTTGGGTGCTGCCCTTACTTGGAAAAACATCCCACTTATGATTAACCTCTATTGCAAGCATCCGCAAATACAACAAAAGTATTAAGGTAAACCTAACCATAGCATGAAACATATGGATACAAATCAGCCCCTTACGAAGCAACGCATAAACTAGGGTTTAAGCTTCTGTCACTCTAGCAACCCATCATCTACTTATTACTTCCCAATGCCTTCCTCTAGGCCCAAACAATGGTGAAGTGTCATGTAGTCGACGTTCACATAACACCACTAAAGGAGAGACAACATACATCTCATCAAAATATGGAATGAATACAAAATTCACATGACTACTGATAGCAAGACTTCTCCCATTTCCTCAGGAACAAAAGTAACTGCCCACAAAGCATAAACATGTTCATAATCAGAGGGGTATTAATGTGCATATAGGATCTGAACATATGATCTTCCACCAATTAAAACAACTAGCATCAACTACAAGGAGTAATTAACACTACTAGCAACCTACTAGCACCAATCCCGGACTTGGAGACAAGAATTGGATAGAGATGAACTAGGGTTTTTAGATGAGATGGTGCTGATGAAGATGTTGATGGAGATTGCCCTCTCCCAATGAGAGGAGCTTTGGTGATGATTTCCCCCTCCGGGAGGGAACTTTTCCCGGCAGAACAGCCCCGCCAGAACCCTAGATTGGCTCCGCCAAGGTTCCGCCTCGTGGTGGCGGAGTTTCGTCCGAGAAGATGGCTTATGACTTTTTTCCCATCGAAAGAGTCCATATAGCAGAAGATGGTCACCGAAGGGCCACTAGGGGGCCCACGAGGTAGGGGGGCGCGCCTAGGGGGGTAGGGCGCGCCCCCCCACCCTCGTGGGGAGGGTGTGGCCCCCCTGGTGAAGTTCTTGACCTCAATGTTTTTTATATATTTGGAAAACATCATCCGTGAAGTTTCAGGACTTTTGGAGCTGTGCAGAATAGGTCTCTAATATTTGCTCCTTTTCCAGCCAGAATCCCAGCTACCGACATTCTCCCTCTTTATGTAAACCTTGTAATATAAGAGAGAATATGCATAAGTATTGTGACATAATGTGTAATAACAGCCCATAATGCAATAAATATTGATACAAAAGCATGATGAAAAATGGATGTATCAACTCCCCCAAGCTTAGACCTCACTTGTCCTCAAGCGAAAAGCCGAAATTGAAAAATATGTCCACATGTTTAGAGATGTAGGTGTCGATAAAAATAAAATACTGACATCAGGGCATCATGATCATTCATAGAACATCAACTTATATAATTCTTGTCATATGATATCTTATGCTAGAGTAATAATTCAATCACAATATCAAGTATGAATCGTAAACTTCATTGAAAACTAACAAACTATAATCTCAGTCATTGAGGCAATTGCAATTTATCATAACATAGGAAAGAGTCAATGTATAAGAGCTTTTCAGCAAGTCCACATACTCAACTATCATATAATCTTTCACAATTGCTGACACTCACACAATACTTATGGGTATGGAGTTTTAATCGGGCACAGAGAAAGATAGGGGCTTATAGTTTTTGCCTCCCAACGTTTTACCTCAAGGGTAATGTCAACAGTAATAGTTCATGAAAACCCACATCCAATTAGCCATATATACCAGGATCTTTCCAACATATTGTGCTTGCCAAAGGATAAAATGTAAAAAGGAAGGGTGAGGATCACCATGACTCTTTTGCAGTGTAGGAGATAAAAGTAAAAGATAGGCCCTTCGCAGAGGGAAGCAGAGGTTTTCATGCGCTTTTATGGTCGGATGCACAAAATCCTAATGTGAAAGAACATCACTTTATACTGCCACTTGTGATATGGACCTTTATTATGCAGTTTGTCGCTTTTATTACTTCTATATCACACGATCGTATAAAGCTTATTTCTTCCACACCAATCAATCATACATATTTAGAGAGCAATATTTTTATTGCTTGAACTGATGACAACGTAATTGATGGATCTTACTCAATCCATAGGTAGGTATGGTGGACTCTCATGGCAAAACTGGTTTAAGGGTATTTGGAAGAATAAGTAGTATCTCTACTTGGTGCAATGAATTTGGCTAGCATGAGGGAGAAAGGCAAGCTCAACCTGTTGGAGGATCCAAGACAATATAATTTATCTCAGATGTAAGAAAACATAGCCCATTATGTTGTCTTCCTTGTCCAATGTCAACTCCTTAGCATGTCATATTTTAATGAGTGCTCACAATCATAAAAGATGTCCAAGATAGTATATTTATATGTGAAGACCTCTCTTTCTTTATTACTTCCTATTAATCGCAACGATGACCAAAACTATGTTTGTCAACCCTCAATAACTTTTATTCATCATACTCTTTCTATGTGAGCTCATTACTCTCCATAAGAGTCACATGATCTCTTTGTTTCTTTTTATTTCTTTCTATTTTCTTTTATTCACTTAGGATCATGGCAAAATAATCAAGCCCTTGACTCAACACTAATCTTTATTATATAGCTCACGGACTCGATTACATAGAAGGATAATAAAGCAAAACTCACAACTAGATCATACTAAGAACTTTTATTCTACTAGATGAAAATATTAACAAAAGGATCGAACTAAGAAAAACGGTAAAGATAGAAGTGATGGTGTACCGGGGCACTCCCCCAAGCTTGGCAGTTGCCAAGTGGAGTGCCCATACCAGATACTCAATTCTTCTTTGTTGGAGGAGACGGTGGTGATGTTGTTGATGGCGTAGGCTTGTCGTCTTTCTTCCAAGGCATAGGCTTCCCATCATAGAAGGATGACCGAGTCTCCGGGATCCTCAAATCTGCAGCCGAACTCATCCTTTTGAATCTATATTCATACTCATAGTTTTGGCTTTGCAGGTCATAGATTTGAGCTTGGAGGTGCTCAAGTTTCTCGTGAAGCTTGAAGATGGTCTCCCCGATGTTGTCGGCATCCAGCTTGTGTTTGTTGGTGAACTCTGTGATCATCATGTAGTTGGAGTTGAGTCCACGCTCCACCATCCCCTGACACTTGAAAACTTGTTGCTCCATTACTTCGAGCCTCATCTCCACACTTCCGGTCCCCTTCGGTCCCTCAGCATCATGGATGTGCAATAACCCATCACGCATCTCAATGGTTTGAGGGTGTCGCTGCACCTCCGCTAGGTAAGGGTTGATGACCATCTCGAAGAACTTGTCCTTGGGTGCACTTTGAGACGTCATGATAATCTAGATATGTCAGAAAAACAACTCGAAACAAAGACAAGAGATTTTTGCGTGATACGGGAGTCAAAACCCCTGAGAGGTTATATAATGAATTTTTACCGACCAAAATACGTGTCCTGTAAGAAAACGGAGTCCAGAGAGCACACGAGGTGCCCACGAGGTAGGGGGGCACGCCCAGGGGGGTAGGGCGCGTCCTCCACCCTCGTGGAGCCCTCGTGTCCTTTCCGGACTGCTGCTTATTTTTCTATTTTTCTAAATATTCCAAAACTGAGAAATATTGCCTTAAAAACTGTTTTGGAGTTGGTTTACTTACCGTACCACATACCTATTCCTTTTCGGAGTCTGGAACGTTCCGGAAAGTGTCCCCTATGTATTCCTCTAGGGTTATGGTTTCAATAACATTGGTTTCAACATTTATGGGATTACCTGAGATATAATGTTTAATTCTTTGACCATTTACCACCTTCGGATTTGTGCCTTCGAAGTTGTTGATTTTTATGGCACCGGAATGGTAGACCTCCTCGATAATGTAGGGACCTTCCAATTTAGAGAGAAGTTTTCCTGCAAAAAATCTTAAACGATAGTTGTATAGCAATACATAATCACCTACATTAAACTCATGCTTTTGTATTCTTTTATCATGGCACCTTTTAACTTTTTCTTTAAACAACTTGGCATTTTCATAGGCTTGGGTTCTCCATTCATCCAGTGAGTTAATATCAAATAACCTCTTCTCACCGGCAAGTTTAAAATCATAATTTAGTTATTTAATAGCCCAATAAGCCTTGTGTTCTAGTTCGAGAGGTAAGTGACATGCTTTTCCATAGACCATTTTATACGGAGACATACACATAGGATTTTTATATGTAGTTCTATAGGCCCATAATGCATCATCAAGTTTCTTGGAACAATTCTTTCTGGACCTATTAACAGTATTTTGCAAAATTAATTTGAGTTCTCTATTACTCAATTCTACTTGACCACTAGACCGAGGGTGATAAGGAGATGCAATTCTATGATTAACATCATATTTAGCAAGCATATTACGGAAAGCACCATGAATAAAATGTGAACCACCATCAGTCATTAAATATCTAGGGACTCCAAACCTTGGAAAGATAACTTCTTTAAGCATTTTAATAGAAGTGTTATGATCAGCACTACTAGTTGGAATAGCTTCTACCCACTTAGTAACGTAATCAACAACAACTAAAATATGTGTATAACCATTAGAGGAAGGAAAAGGTCCCATATAGTAAAAGCCCCAATGAGGGAGTCCTGGATTAGGGGGTGTCCGGATAGCCGGACTATACCTTCGGTCGGACTCCTGGACTATGAAGATACAAGATTGAAGACTTCGTCCCGTATCCGGAAGGGACTTTCCTTGGCGTGGAAGGCAAGCTTGGCGATACGGATATGTAGATCTCCTACCATTGTAACAGACTCTGTGTAACCCTACCCCTCTCCGGTGTCTATATAAACTGGAGGGTTTTAGTCTGTAGGACGAACAACAATCATACCATAGGCTAGCTTCTAGGGTTTAGCCTCCTTGATCTCGTGGAAGATCTACTCTTGTACTACCCATATCATCAATATTAATCAAGCAGGACGTAGAGTTTTACCTCTATCGAGAGGGCCCGAACCTGGGTAAAAACATCGTGTCCCTCGTCTCCTGTTACCATCCGCCTAGACGCACAGTTCGGGACCCCCTACCCGAGATCCGGCAGTTTTGACACTGACATTGGTGCTTTCATTGAGAGTTCCTCTGCGTCATCACTTTTAGGCCCGATGGCTCCTCCGATCATCAACGACGATGCGATTCAGGGTGAGACTTTTCTCCCCGGATAGATCTTCGTATTTGGCGGCTTTGCACTGCGGGCCAATTCGCTTGGCCATCTGGAGCAGATCGAAAGCTACGCCCCTGGCCATCAGGTCAGATTTGGAAGTTTGAACTACACGGCCGACCTCCGCGGAGACTTGATCTTCGACGGATTCGAGCCGCAGCCGAGCGCGCCGCACTGTCACGATGGGCATGATCTAGCTCTGCCGCCGAACAGTGCCCTGGAGGCCGCACCCGCATCAGCTCCGACCCTTAATTCAGAGCCAACTGCGCCAATCGAGGATGGGTGGTTGGACACCGCCTCGGGGGCTGCAATCTCTACGGTGATCGAGCCGAACACTAGCCCTATTCTCTGCGAAGCCCGTGACTCCAAGGAGCCGAACTCCTCTCCAAACTCCGAGCCGTCCGCGCCCCTACCGATCGAACCCGATTGGGCGCCGATCATGGAGTTCACCGTCGCGGACATCTTTCAGCACTCGCCCTTCGGCGATATTCTGAATTCACTAAAGTCTCTCTCTTTATCAGGAGAGCCCTGGCCGGACTATGGTCAGCAAGGTTGGGATGTGGATGATGAAGAAATTCAAAGCCCACCCACCACCCACTTCGTAGCCACTGTCGATGATTTAACCGACATGCTCGACTTCGACTCTGAAGACATCGACGGTATGGACGCCAATGCAGGAGACGATCAAGAACCAGCTCCTATAGGGCACTGGAAAGCCACCTCGTCGTATGATATATACATGGTGGACACCCCAAAAGAAGGCAATGGCGATGGAATAGCGGAGGATGACCCCTCCAAGAAGCAGCCTAAGCGCCGGCGTCAGCGGCGCCGCTCTAAATCCCGCCAAAGCAAAAACGGTGATTCTGGCACGGGAGATAATAACACCCCGGACAGAGCCGAAGACAACCACCTGCAGCAAGATTCAGCACATGAGGATGGAGAAGCCAGCCCTCATGAGAGAGCGGCAGACAGAGAGGTCGAGGACGATAATTATATGCCTCCCTCCGAAGACGAGGCAAGCCTCGACGACGACGAATTTGTTGTGCCGGAGGATCCAGTCAAACAAGAGCATTTCAAACGCAGGCTTATGGCCACGGTGAGCAGCCTCAAGAAAAAACAGCAACAGCTTAGAGCTGATCAAGATTTGCTAGCCGACAGATGGACTAAAGTCCTTGCGGCCGAAGAGTATGAACTCGAATGCCCCTCCAAGAGCTACCCAAAGCGCAGGTTGCTACCCCGATTAGAAGACGAAGCACCTAAACCTACATCACAAGCGCATGACGCGACCAACCGGCCACCTCGTGGCCGTGACAGAGAGGCCTCTCGGCCCTCCACTCAAGCCGCACCCCGGCGCCGCTTAAAAAATACCAAGGAACGGGAAAACGTGCCAGACCTGCGAGATATATTGGAAGACAAGGCAAGGCAAACAAGATCGATCTACGGATCGCGTGGGCGCCCCACGGCACGAGATGGTACTTGTCACGCCGGATACAGTAAATCCGGCCGGGCCGAACACAGTAGACAAAGCTCGTTTGAGCTGCGTCGTGATATAGCCCAATACTGAGGCGCCACACACCCACTATGCTTCATAGATGAAGTAATGGATCATCCAATCCCCGAGGGTTTCAAACCTGTGAACATCGAATCATACGATGGCACAACAGATCCTGCGGTATGGATCGAGGACTATCTCCTTCATATCCACATGGCCCGCGGTGATGACCTACACGCCATCAAATACCTCCCACTCAAGCTTAAAGGACCATCTCGGCATTGGCTTAACAGCTTGCCAGCAGAATCAATTGGTTGTTTGGAGGACCTGGAAGCCGCATTCCTCGACAATTTCCAGGGCACTTATGTGCGACCACCAGACGCCGATGACCTAAGCCACATAATTCAGCAGCCAGAGGAATCAACCAAGCAATTCTGGACACGGTTCCTAACCAAGAAAAATCAAATCATCGATTGTCCGGACGCAGAGGCCCTAGCAGCCTTCAAGCATAACATCCGCGACGAGTGGCTTGCACGGCACCTAGGACAGGAAAAGCCAAAATCTATGGCAGCCCTCACGACACTTATGACCCGCTTTTGCGCGGGAGAAGACAGTTGGCTAGCTCGCAGCAATAACATGACCAAGAGCCCTGGTAATTCGGATACCAAGGATAGCAGTGGCAGGTCGCATCGCAACAAGCAAAAGCGCCCCATTAACGGCGACAATGCTGAGGATACGGCAGTTAATGCCAGAGTCAGAGGCTCTAAACCCGGTCAGTGGAAAAAGCCAATCAAAAGAAATACTCCGGGCCCGTCCAGTTTGGACCGAATACTCGACCGCTCATGCCAGATACATGGCACCCCCGAAAAACCAGCCAATCACACCAACAGGGATTGTTGGGTGTTCAAGCAGGCAGGCAAGTTAAATGCCGAAACCAGAGACAAGGGGCTGCATAGCGATGACGAGGAGGGGCCCCGCCCACCGAACAATAGTGGACAGAAAGGTTTTCCCCCACAAGTGCGGACGGTGAACATGATATACGCAACCCACGTCCCCAAGAGGGAGCGGAAGTGTGCGCTAAGGGATGTATACGCAATGGAGCCAGTCGCCCCAAAGTTCAACCCATGGTCTTCCTGCCCGATCACTTTTGATCGATGGGACCACCCCACTAGCATCCGTCATGGCGGATTCGCCGCATTGGTTCTAGACCCAATTATTGACGGATTTCACCTCACTAGAGTCCTTATGGACGGCGGCAGCAGCCTGAACCTGCTTTACCAGGATACAGTGCGGAAAATGGGCATCGATCCCTCGAGGATTAAACCCACTAAAACGACCTTTAAAGGCGTCATACCAGGTGTAGAGGCCAACTGTACAGGCTCAGTTACACTTGAAGTGGTCTTCGGATCTCCGGATAATTTCCGAAGCGAGGAGTTAATCTTCGACATAGTCCCGTTCCACAGTGGCTATCACGCACTGCTCGGGCGAACCGCATTTGCCAAGTTCAATGCGGTGCCGCACTACGCATACCTCAAGCTCAAGATGTCAGGCCCTCGAGGAGTCATCACGGTCAATGGAAACACCGAACGCTCTCTCCGAACGGAGGAGCATATGGCGGCTATCGCAGCGGAAGTACAAAGCAGCCTCTCAAGGAAATTCTCCAGTCCGGCCATTAAACGTCTGGACACCGTCAAGCGCGCCCTGAGTAACCTACAACAAGACCGCCTGGCACGTTCGGAGCAAGCGTAGCAATGCGGCCCCAACCCCAGCCCTCACGAACTTGCGAAACCAGTGTTGCGTGTATATAACTACACTCTGGAAATACCATGGGCACAGGGGGAGGGGCACCATCACGGCATGCCCGAAACGCGGCTTAAACCGCACTAGGGGCTGCCGATTTCTTAATTTTCTCTTATTTTCAGGACTCCATTCTTCGGAAGGCTTGTCCGGCAGTACAATTGCCGCACAAACGATACAACCAGGGAAGCAGAAAGCTACGTCGCACAATGGAACTCTAAGGTGGTCTCTATAACGAGCAGTATACCTCTTTCACATAACATTCCGCAGCTCGCCCCTGGAAAGGACATGTTCAATAGTCCCATCTTTTGCTTATTGCACTATTTGTATCGTTCTGCTTTGATCGCAGCTTTTTTAAATAAACAATGCATAGCTTCCGTCTATTATTGCATTACTCTTTTTTACGAATATATGTTCATTAATGACATGTTGCACCCATACACTTTGGTACGACCAATACGCCAGGGGCTTAAGTACCACACAATACGGTGTGAGAAGTCCGAACACTTTCACAAGTGCGGCTCGCCGAACTTATAGCATTATATGCATCAGCTCCGAATCATGTCTTGGGTCAATAGTTGGGTTTGCCCGGCTCCTATGTTTTGGTACCTTACGTTCCGTTATATCAGCTAAGGTAGCACTAGGAGAACTACTGCGATTGTACCCTAGTTGAGCTGGGCTAAGCACCTCAGTAGAGAAAGCTAAAACTGACCGTCATGATGAGGCGAGAGCTGGTCGCTGTTCGGGAGGTTTTCGAGTCCCTAAAGACTTATGCCGCTTAGAGCGAGGAGTCGGCTTTGTCCGGCCTAGGCGTGGATAGCGCCCCGAGCTCGGTCTTCCAAACACTAGGGGCTTCGCCGAAATTTAAAATTATAGAAATCTATGGCTAAGTGAGAGTGTTCAAGCATTATAGTCCGATTGCCTTGTTCATTGTGTTGAGCGCCTCCCTCGAAGGATCCAAGAATGGGAAAAGGAGCGCTCATGTTTATCCAGAACACCCCAGCACTCGTGGCATGGGGGCAGAAGCCGACGACTCGCCATCTCTCAAATTTGATAAAACGGCCGCACAAAAGGTAATATTTTAAATTCAAAAGCGTTGCTTAGCGCATATGAACAAGTTTTCAGCGTACAGGATCACAAATGCGGGTTTACACAAAAATTACATCTTTGGAGCATTCATCTGCTATAAGGCGGGCACCCTTCAGAACGCCCTCATAATACGCTTCGGGGACGCGAAGCTCCTTGCCCGGCGGCGGCCCGTCCTTCACCAGCTTCTCCGCATCCATCTTGCCCCAGTGCACTTTAGCATGGGCAAGCGCCCTACGGGCGCTTGATTACTTCAAGCCGTGGACAGGCATCCACCATCCGCCTCACCGGCCCGAAGTAGCTCCCAGGCAGAGCCTCTCCAGGCCAAAGCCGAACTACAAGGCCCTTTATGGCCTATTCGGCCACCTTGTGGGGCTTGACCATTTGCTTCAGCTGGTCGCTCAAAGGCACCAGGTGTCCGGCCTCAGCATACTGAGACCAGAACACCTTCTCCGTCGAGCTCCCCTCCTCGGATCGGTAGTAGGCGGCGGCATCAGACACACTACGGGGCAAATCTGTGAATGCTCCTAGAGAGCTCCAGACTCAGGTAAGTAACAAGTACTTCACTTTCATGTGCTTGCTTTGCATAATGAATGCCTTACCCGCCGCTATCTTCTTCATCGCTTCAATTTCTTGGAGGGCTTTCTGGGCTTCGGCCTTGCCAGACTTCGCGCTTTCGAGGGCTGCCGCAAGCTCGGACGCTTGCATCTTTGAGTCAAGCTCCAAACTCTCCTGTTTTTTCACGAGAGCCTGGAGCTCTTTCTGCACCTCCTCCACCCGTGCCTCCTGCTTCCCTCTCTCTGTGCGCTACGTGGCCGCTCTGTTTTTGGCCTCGGACAGCGCTTTCTGAAGGGTTGCCACCTCGGTCGTGGCCCCTATAATAGCATGTTGATCCTGTCATTTGTTGCAACCACATCTTCTCTATATACTTGCGCAAGGTATTACTTACCTTCCTTCTCCTCGAGTTGCCTCTTGGCATGGCCGAGCTCGTTCTCAGACCGCACGAGGTTTTGCTTCAGCGTATCCACCTCCGCAGTCAGTGCGGCGGAGGTCAGCAGCAAAGCCTACATACGCATATTGACTTGATTATGTTAGACTCCTGCGAATGTTATTAGATCCTCTATTCGGCTTTTCTTTCCGAACGCCGAACAGAGCATCAAGGGCTACTGTCTATGCGGTAATATTTTTACATATTCTTTACTTACCTCAAAGCCTGTTAGAAGGCTGGCACAGGCTTCAGTCAGTCCGCTCTTGGCGGACTGAACCTTCTGGATTACCGCACTCATAATAGTGCGGTGCTCCTCGTCGATGGAGGCGCCTTTAAGCACCTCCAGCAAATTGTCCGATGCCTCCGGTTGGACGGAGGTCACCGGCTCGGTAGGCTTGCTCCTCTTGGAAGGAGGCTGCCTACCGGAGTCCGGAACCGTTGAAGGTTCCGGCGCGGTGTCCGGCTCAAGGCCGGACTCGGGGTCCTTGGGGGTTTTATCCCCTTTGCGCCTGGAGTCCGGGAGGTCGCCTTGCGGCGCCTCCAGGACCAGCTCCTCCTGGCTTGGAACCTGTTGGGACAGCACCTCGGCGTCGTCCGTAGGGTGGGGGGAGGTAGCAGGCGGAAGTGAATTCACGTCCGACGAATCCAGGGAGCCGCTCGACGACTCATCGAGCTCGGGCTTGGGTGGATTGCATAGTCATATTCGGCGTAAGGAGGAGCTGTGCAAGAAAGGAACACTATGAATTGCTCTGGTGTCCGAATACTTACGATCTCGCCAGGGGCTTGGCCCTGTGCGGCCGCTCCTCTTCACCATCGTCGGCGTTGGTGGAGCAGTCCAGAGGAAGGGTCTTCCCCTTCTTGGACCCTTCGGCCTCCCCAGTTGGGGCGGCCTTCCTTTTCTTCCCTCCTCCCGCTGGAGGGGGAGAGGTCTCTTCTTCCTCCTCCTCGTCTTCATGGGAGGAGTGCGCCTTGGAGTCGTCAGATGATGAATCCGACACCTCCTGGCGCCGGGCACTCTTTCGAGTCCCCGTGGCCTTGTTCTTGGCCTTCTTCTCCGGCACCACATAGGGTGCCGGAACCAGCAGCTTCGCCAAGCGAGCGTCCGCTGGGCCTTCGGGCAAAGGAGCCGGACAGTTGATCTATCCGGATGTCTCCTGCCAATCCTGTCAAAGGTAAGGGAGCTTAGACCCCGCATGGAGTCAAACTATGAAAAACTAATACCCTGTAAAAGGTAAAAACAGCTTACCGCACGAGCGTGACGCTGCATGCATAATCCGCGATCCTCGGTAGCAGATGCGGGGGCCTCGGCGCCCTTGAAAAGCACCTTCCAGGCATCTTCGTACATCGTGTCGAAGAGCCTGCTCAGAGTTCGGTGCCGCGCCGGGTTGAACTCCCACAGGTTGAAAGCCCGTTGTTGACACGGGAGGATCCGGTGGATGAGCATAACCTGGACTACGTTGACAAGTTTGAGCTTCTTGTCCACCAGGGTTTGGACGCATGTTTGGAGTCTGGTCAGCTCTCCTTTTTTACCCCATGACAGGCCCGTCTCTTTCCAGGAGGTGAGCCGCGTAGGGGGTCCGGATCGGAACTCGGGGGTTCGACCCATTCAGGGTCGCGCGGCTCGGTGATGTAAAACCACCCCGATTGCCACCCCTTTAGGGTCTCCACGAAGGAGCCCTCGAGCCATAGGACGTTGGGCATCTTGCCCACCATGGCGCCTCCGCACTCCGCCTGGGTGCCGCGCACCACCTTCGTCTTGACATTGAAAGTCTTGAGCCATAGGCCGAAATGGGGGCGGATGCAGAAGAAAGCCTCGCACACGACGATAAACGCCGAGATGTTGAGGACAAAGTTCGGGGCCAGATCGTGGAAATCCAGGCCATAGTAGAACATGAGCCCCCGGAAAAATGGGTGGAGAGGGAAGCCCAGTCCGCGAAGGAAATGGGAGAGGAACACCACCCTCTCAAGGGGCCTAGGGGTGGGGATGAGCTGCCCCTCTTCGAGAAGCCGGTGCGCAATGTTGTTAGACAAGTATCCGACCTTCCTCAGTTTTTTGATGTGTCCCTCCGTGACGGAGGAGACCATCCACTTGCCTCCCGCTCTGGACATGGATGGAGAAGGTTGAGGTGGGGTGTGCGGACTAGGGCGCTGGAGCTCGAGTGCGCGGAAATGGATAGGCAAAGGAGGAACACTGGTAGAAAAAGGGCATGTTGTCCCAGTTCGTAAGGGCATTTTGTCCCGGTTCCTGAACCGGGACTAAAGGGTCGGTACTAATGCCTTGTCCCTTTAGTCCCGGTTCAATCCAGAACCGGGACTGATGGGCCTCCACGTGGCCTGTGCGCGGAGCCCAGGCAGGAGACCCTTTGGTCCCGGTTGGTGGCACCAACCAGGACCAATAGGCATCCACGCGTCAGCATTTCTGTGGCTGGGGTTTTTGTTTTTTTTTTGAAAGGGGGGGGGGGTTGGGGGTTTTGGGGGGTTAATTTAGGTGTTTCGTATATTGTGTTAGCTAGCTATAATTAATAGAGAGAAGTGTCCTCTCTTATGTCTGTGCTTGGTCGACGCTACGTACTATACATACATATAGAGAGGACTAGACACGCTAGCTAGCTAGTAAGCAAACGAAGGAAATAGAAGATCGTCATGAACATATATGCATACAGAGAGAAGTGATATCGACCACCTCTCCTTCTCCGAGAGATTGGTCGAACAACAAGTTCTCGTATATCTATCCGACACTACCGGCTACATATATACAATAATTATCTCTTACAAATATAATCATACGGACTCATGGTCCACATAGTATTCTCCGTATTCAGCGATCACGTGGTCAAGAAAGAATGCCGCCAATTCCTCCTGAATTCCTTGCATGCGAGCTGGTGCTAGGAGTTCATCCCGCTTCTGAAACATCTAATTTGAAGAAGGGGATCAATACATATATATATATATGAATATATGAAACTCAACACAAATGATGGTAATAAAATAAAATTGTGAATGTTGTTATTTACGTACTTCATATTGTTCGTCAGTGTAGCCCCGCTCACAGGTCATGTGGCGGATGGACTCGCAAACATAGTATCCACAGAAATCATTCCCTTGTTCCTGCCACAACCACTTTACAAGAAATAGAGGTCAATCTAACGGATAAGCAAGAATGCCAAATCAATAGGAGATGCGCGGAACATGCTACTATAGTACTTACTTTCGGGAGTCTAAATTGCAGCTTCTTCGGGAGTCCTAGAGCTTTTTTGGAGAACTTTTTCCAAACCCTGCCAGACAAAGAAAACAATTACTTGATATATCAGGAAATGAACAAAGTTGCTGATATGGTGGATAATGATCGATTTAACTTACTTCTCGAGCATTTGAGTCATGTCCGCATAGTCCTAGGGATCTTTTCGTCTTGAGTCTAAGACGGTTACTAGTCCCCGCTCAAGCCTAATCTCTAGGAGAATATAGTGGTAACTGCACACGCATGCATAACTCATCAATTACATTACTATAACCTTGACTAATATATAAGGGAAACCGAATGCGCACAAGACAGTAACACTCACTTGAAGTTGTAAGGAAAGAGTATTATATCTTTGTTTTCATTTATTACCAACGATCGTAGCAAGTTGGCCTCGGTAGCTGCGGCATGAAATTTAACCTGAGTTGCATCTATGAGATATGTGTTAATGAACCCAATATCACCGACTTGTCTTTTCTTCAATTCAGCGATCTTCAATCTGCATAATATAGTGAGAATGATTATAAATACATGCAATGAAAGAGCTGAGCTGTATAGAGAGACTTAATGACAGAAGTAGTACTACTTACAGACAATAGCAGGTGACCGTTGTTTTATTGAGGGCCAATTGATTGAAAAACTGAAAGAACTCCTCAAATGGAACAAGCAACAGTTCAATTCCAACGAGGTCATGCTCCTTTTTAACTTTCACATACAAAGTACTCCTCCCCCCAGAGTCTCTCCAGATTTTCAAGTACCAATCATGCAATCTTCGCATCATCGCTGATAGAGATCTTTCATCTTTGACGAGAGGCTTCCCGTACTTGTATCTTTGTATCTGCACCTCCATGAAATCATAATGTACATCGTCGGGCAGGTAATCGCCAAGATTGCTATAACCGGGCACCATCCTCGGATCATTAGCGACGTTGTCGGTAGGCACCTTGAGAGGGGGGCACGATTGCTTCGCTTGTTCACCGAGCTGGGTAATTTGTTTCCCAGCTCGTCGTTCTTTCAGCCTTTGATCACTGACAGTACTTCCCGACCGCTCCGCTTTGGCAAATTCCTTTCCAATAATACGCTCATAGTTTCCTTTCGGCGGAGACTTGGGTTGTTTTGTCAGGGCAGCCAGAGTGCGCTTCGCTTTCACCGGATCTACCTTCTCCTCCGGAGGTGGATGTTTCTTTGCTTTCACCCCTTCAAAGTAGTTCATCACTTCTTCTCGTGTGATCTCGGCGTTCTCCTCCGGGGTCCTCTCGTATGCTAACTTCTATGGAGTCTTCAGAGAAGGACCGAATCTGTATTTCCTCCCGCCTCTGGCTGAACTGCTAGACGCCGGCAGAGCAGACAGAGCGGTTGTCTTTTTTACTTGCTTACGAGGCGGAGGAGAAGGACTACGACGCGCCGGAGCAGCCGGAGCGGCGGCAGGTCTCTTCCGCCCTTGCTGACGAGGCAGAGAAGGAGGAGGCTAGCTGCTCGGGCGCGTCGGCGCAGGCGGAGAAGGAGGCGGAGTGCCGCCATGCGCCGGAGAAGGAGCCGGTCGAGTGCCCTGATCGTCACTCGCCGGAGGAGGAGGCGGTGGAGGAGGCGGGGTGCCCTGACTCGCCGGAGGAGGAGGCGGTGGAGGAGGCGGAGTGCCCTGACTTGCCGGAGGAGGAGGAGGAGGCGGAGGCGTCCAGTTCGGAAGGTTGATGAGCTCCTTCCGCCATAGGCATGGAGTCTTTAGACCAGACCCCAGCCTAGTCTCCCCTTCACCGGTAGGGTGGTCAAGCTGGAGGTCCTCAAATCCCTCCATTATTTCATCCATCATCACCCTAGCATATCCTTCTGGAATGGGCCGGCAGTGAAAAGTTGCGCCGGGTTCGGTAGGATAAACAAAGCCAACAGCCGCCTTGACCTTCAAATTCATCCATTGCGTCATAAGGTGGCAATTTTGAGACTCCATGATAGCATCCACGGGATAGTTGGCAGGAGCCGTTAAGGCATGCTCCGGCTGAAGCAGCTCGGTGGAAGCCACACTGCTTCTCCGCTAAGATGGAGGGGTAGCTTCGGGGGAAGCTTCGGCAGTACGTTTGCTGCGATTTGCTTCTCGTTCCTCCATCGCTTGTACCCTTGCTTGCAGCGCCTGCATTTGGGTCTACTGCAATTTTTTCCTCCTCTCCTGGGATTCGTAACCGCCTTCGTCCGGAAACCCAACCTTCCACGGAATGGAGCCTGGCGTGCCTCGTGTCCGTCCAGGCTGCTCAGGATTCCCGAGGGCCATTTTGAGCTCGTCGTTCTCTCTATCTGGAAAGAACGTCCCTTGCTACACTGCTTCGATATACTGCTGAAGCTTCCTGACTGGTATGTCCATTTGATCGTTCGTCCAAATGCACTTCCCTGTTACAGGGTCCAAGGTTCCGCCAGCCCCGAAGAACCAAGTTCGACAACGGTCTGGCCAGTTAATTGTCTCTGGTTCGATCCCTTTATCAACTAGATCATTCTCAGTCTTGGCCCACTTAGGCCGGGCTACGAGGTAGCCATCTGACCTCGTGCGATGGTGATGCTTCTTCTTCGTAGCATTTTGCTTGTTTGTCGCCGACATCTTCTTACTCTTTTCCGATGTCTTGTGGGCCACAAATGCAGGCCAGTGATCTCTGATCTTCTCATATCTGCCCTTGAATTCTGGTGTCTCTTTATTTTCGACAAACTTATTCAGTTCTTTCTTCCACCTCCTGAATAGTTCTGCCATCCTCTTAAGAGCAAAAGACTTGATTAATTGCTCTTTAACTGGCTTCTCTGGATCATCCTCTGGCTGTAGGGTGAAATTTGACTTCAGCTCAGTCCAAAGATCATTTTTCTGCATATCATTGACATAAGACACCTCAGGGTCTTCTGGAGCCGGCTTTAACCATTGCTGGATGCTGATCGGGATCTTGTCCCTAACCAAAATCCTGCACTGAGCAACAAATGCGCTCTTTGTCCGGAGGGGTTCAATCGGTTGGCCGTCGGGCGCGATTGCTATGATCTCAAACTTTTCATCCGAGCTCAACTTTTTCTTCGGGCCTCGTCTCTTTACCGAAGTTGTGCTCGATCTGGAGGGCTAGAAAAAAGAACAAAGACTTAATTAATATGTGTACATACCAAAACAATGAATGCATCAATTAGCTAGTCAGCAGAAGCTTAACTAATATATATACCTGGCCGGACTCGGTTCGGTCACCGGAGACGTCATCACGGTCTCCTTCTTGCACCGGCGTTGGGTCACCGGAGCCGTCCTCACGGTCTCCTTCTTGCACCGGCATTAGGTCACCGGAGCCATCATAATCATAGCCAGCTGCTTCCAGACCATCGGTGTCGTTGAGAAACAACAAGATGACGACATCACTTCCTCGTGCGACTATGTCCCCCAACAACTCTTCTTGTACTTCGTCTCGGGCGGTGTCCATAGTTTCTACAAATATTGACAACATGGCAATTATTATTCAAACATGACAGATGGATATATTAGTGGCAAACGTAGAACTAATAATAATTAGTGGCCTCGACGCTGCTTCCCTAGGGTTTGGGGTGGCCTCGACGCTGCTTCTCTAGGGTTTGGGGTGGCCTCGACGCTGCTTCTCTAGGGTTTGGGGTGGCCTCGACAACACTTCAAGGATAAAAAAGAAGAGGAAGAAGAAAAAAAAAGAGGAGAAGAAAGAATAGAGGAGTAAGAACTCCTCTATTCTTTCTTCTCCTCTTTTTTTCTTCTTCTTCCTCTTTTTTTTTATCAAGAACGGGAGTTGTCGAGGGTCACCGAGCGGTAGAGGAAACCCTAAATAGCAAGTATCGTGGGTGTGAGATACATGTGGCTGTCGGTGTCGGACACTACATCCACGTCCCACAAGTGACGTGGGCGTCGAAGCCCGCGCCACTTGTGGGACGTGGATGTAGTGTCTGACACCGACGGCCACATGTATCTCACACCGACGATACTTTCTATTTAGGGTTTCCTCTACCGCTCGGCGACCCTGACCCTCGACGACCCTCGTTCCCGCTAAAATAAAGAGGAAGAAGAAGAAAAAAAGAGAAGAAGAGGAAGAAGAAGAAAAAAAGAGTTTCTTCTCCTCTTTTTTTCTTCTTCTTCTCTTTTTTTCTTCTTCTTCCTCTTTATTTTATCGGAAACGAGGGTCGTCGAGGGTCAGGGTCGCCGAACGGTAGAGGAAACCCTAAATAGCAAGTATCGTGGGTGTGAGATACATGTGGCCGTCGGTGTCGGACACTACATCCACGTCCCACAAGTGACGTGGGCGTCGAAGCCCGTGCCACTTGTGGGACGTGGATGTAGTGTCCGACACCGACGGCCACATGTATCTCACACCGACGATACTTTCTATTTAGGGTTTCCTCTACCGCTCGGCGACCCTCGACGACCCTCGTTCCGGATAAAAAAAGAGGAAGAAGAAGAAAAAAAGAGGAGAAGAAAGAATAGAGGAGAAGAGAAGAACTCCTCTATTCTTTCTTCTCCTCTTTTCTTTCTTCTTCCTCTTCTTTTTTATCCTCTTCTTCCTCTCATGTTCGACGACCCTCGACCCCTCGGCGACCCTAGACCCCCTCTCGACCCCCTCATGTCGAACTTATCGGGTAGGGGGTATATCGACAACGACATACCCGAAACATACATACATACATATCACATGCATCCATACATATATGAAAAAAAATTAATATCTACTAATTAACAACCTAAATAAAAAACTAATACATATAGGAAGAAGAAGAAAAAAGAAGAGAAGAAAGAATAGAGGAGAAGACTTCCTCTTCTTCCTCTCCTCTTCTACTCCCTCTTCTTCCCATTCTTCCTCGCCTCTCTCATGAATGTCCGATGTTCTCGACCCCCCCCCTCACGTGTCGAAGAAAAAAAAGAAGAAAAAAAGGAGAAAAAGAAAGGAATAGAGGAGAAAAGAGAAAATAGAATATATATTCTATTTTTCTCTTCTTCTCCTCTATTCCTTTCTTCTTCTCCTCTTCTTTTTCTTCTTTTTTCTTCTTGTTATTTATTTCTCCTTGTCTTCCTCTCCTCTCCCCTCTTCTTCTCCTTTCTTCCTCTTCTTATTTCCTTTTTCCTCTCATTCTTTTTCTTCTTCTTCCTTCTTAAAAATACATGAAGTAGTATTAGCTAATTCATTGTTCATATGAATATACAAACATTTGCATATTTACAATAATTAATATCACCAAAAAATCTATGAACAGAAAAAAAATCCTAATTTTTCTAAAAAACTATCTTTTGCATATATACATGATCATATATATACACAGAGAACATATATACATATATATAAAAAACAAGCATATATAAGAAAAAAAGCATATATATGAAAAAAAATGCTAGCTAGGGAGGGCGCCGGCCGGACCAGGAGGACCGCGGGGTCGGCGGCGAGGATGGCGACGGGGCAGTGGGCGCGCGCTCGGGGTAGGGGGCGCGGGCAACGGCGACGGCGGGCCGGCGCGGCGCACGTCGGGGAAGGGGTCGGTGCGGGCGACGGCGAGCCGGGGCGGCGCGCGTCGGGGCAGGGACGCGGGCGACGGTGACGGGGGCGGGCCGGGGCGGCGCGCGTCGGGGCAGGGACGCGGGCGACGGCGACGGGGGCGGGCCGGGGCAACGCGCGTCGGGGCAGGGGCGCGGGCGACGGCGATGACGAGGGCGGGCCGGGGCGGGCGGCGTCGGGGCAGCCTGGCGGCGTCGGCGTCGTCGGGTGCGGCAACTGCAAGATGAGAGTGAAAATTTCCTAAGTGTGGACTTATATAGCAGAGCCTTTAGTCCCGGTTCGTGGCACCAACCGGGACTGAAGGTGGGCATTAGTCCCGGTTGGTGGCACCAACCGGGACCAAATGCCAATTTTCAGCAGCCCAAAGGGCGGGAAGCGGCGGCCTTTGGTCCCGGTTGGTGGTACCAACCGGGACTAAAGGGGGGCATTGGTCACGGTTCGTGGCACCAACCATGACCAATGCCCCCTTTAGTCCCGGTTGGTGCCACCAACCAGGACCAAAGGCCTTGTGCTGCTGCGGCGTCGAAAGTTTAGTCCCACCTCGCTAGTTGAGAGGGGTGCGCAGTGGTTTATAAGGCCCACTGCCGCACCCCTCTCGAGCTTCTCTCCATTGCAGGCTTACGGGCCTAATTGTCACTGCTATGCCTGTGGGCCTACTGGGCCTCCTGCGGGCCTGAATCCTGGCCCTTGGATGGGTTTCTAGTTGTATTCAGGCCATGGGGGCCTAGTAGGTGGCATTTTTTTTGTTGCTTTATTTTATTTTCTTTTGTTTTTTGCTTTATTTTTTAATTCTTTATGCTTTTAGTTTTAGAAAAATTATAAACTTTTTGTTAATGCCATTAGTTTTCAAATTTGAAAACACTTTTTTTGTTTTTTTGTTTTCTTTGTTGCTTTAATTATTTTATTTTGTTTCTACTTACAACAAAATACTTATTGTTGCTATTTTTTTCCAGTTTTTTTGTTTTGTTTTCTGCATTATTTATTTTCTTTTGTTTTTTGATTTATTTTTTTATTCTTTTTGGTTTTAGTTTTAGAAAAATTATAAACTTTCTGTTAGTGCCATTAGTTTTCAAATTTGAAAACACTTTTTTCGTTTATTGTTTTTTTGTTGCTTTATTTATTTTATTTTGTTTCTAATTACAACAAAATACTTATTGTTGCTATTTATTTCCAGTTTTTTTGTTTTGTTTTTTGCATTATTTATTTTGTTTTGTTTTTTGCTTTAATTTTTAATTCTGTTTGCTTTTAGGTTAGCAAAATTATAAACTTTCTGTTAGTGCCATTAGTTTTAGAAAAATTATAAACTTTCTGTTAGTGCCATTAGTTTACAAATTTGAATAGTTAAAATTTGAATTCTTTGAAATTTGTGTGAATCACAAGTTTGTGATTAACTTACTAAAAAAATGAGAATAGATGTGCTTATAGAGAAAATTCAACCTAAATTCATACTAAATTTCTATGAATTTCAGAGAAATTCACTATGAATTTAGGTTAAACTTTTCTCTATTAGGGCATCTATTTTCACTTTGAGAGGAGCTCAACAAGGTAGAGAGGGAAGGGCTTATAAACCGGTGTGAGCCCCCTTCGGTTGGCGAGGTGGGACTAAACTCTGCCCGCAACGAGGACCAACCCTTTAGTCCCGGTTTGTGGCACAAACCGGGATTAATGGTCATGGGCCAGCGGCGAGGAGCAAAATTATAAACTTTCTGTTAGTGCCATTAGTTTTAGAAAAATTATAAACTTTCTGTTAGTGCCATTAGTTTTTAAATTTGAATAGTTAAAATTTGAATTCTTTGATATTTGTTTGAATCACAAGTTTGTGATTAACTTTACTTTTTCTAGTTTTTTTTGTTTTTTGCATTATTTATTTTCTTTTGTTTTTTGCATTTTTTTAATTCCTTTTGCTTTTAGGTCAGAAAAATTATAAACTTTCTGTTAGTGCCATCAGTTTTAGAAAAAAATATAAACTTTCTGTTAGTGCCATTAGTTTTCAAATTTGAATAATGGTATTACAAGGGCCGAACCATAAGACATGAAAGCACTTCAAACGAACTCTGAAGAGGTTGAAAGTTGGCATGGTATCATAATTTCACCCACATAGCATGTGCATGTACAAAACGGACAATGGTAGCATGTTCGTGTGTTACAAAGTTGGCATGGTATCATCATAATAGTTGCGGGAGAAAGTCTTCACTTTTTCTTCGCTTGTGTCATTTGCTTATTGCGCCGTAACCATGGATAATCTTCATTGTTTATCAGGATGCTTGGGTCAGCCTTGACATTGAAGAGAGGAATTTCATGAAACTTTTCATAATCTTCAGACATGTCTATCTTGCCATCCACTCCCAGGATGTCCCTTTTTCCTAAAAGAACTATGTGGCGCTTTGGCTCATCGTATGATGTATTCGCTTCCTTATCTTTTCTTTTTCTCGGTTTGGTAGACATGTCCTTCACATAGATAACCTATGCCACATCATTGGCTAGGACGAACGGTTTGTCAGTGTACCCAAGATTTTTCAGATCCACTGTTGTCATTCTGTACTGTGGGTCTACCTGTACCCCGCCGCCTGACAGATTGACCCATTTGCACTTAAACAAAGGGACCTTAAAATCAGGTCCGTAGTCAAGTTCCCATATGTCCACTATGTAACCATAATATGTGTCCTTTCCGCTCTCGGTTGCTGAATCAAAGCGGACACCGTTGTCTTGATTGGTGCTCTTTTGATCTTGGGCGATCGTGTAAAATGTATTCCCATTTATCTCATATCCTTTGTTAGTCAATACAGTCAAAGATGGTCCCCTGGACAACAAGTACAGCTCATCACAAACAGTGTTGTCACCTCTGAGACATGTTTCCAACCAACTGCTGAAAGTTCTGGTGTGTTCACATGTAATCCAGTCGTCGCACTGCTCCGGGTGTTTGGAGCGCAGACTGTTCTTGTGTTCATCGACATACGGGGTCACCAAGGTAGAGTTCTGTAGAACTGTGTAGTGTGCTTGAGACCAAGAATATCCGTCCCTGCATATTATTGAATCTCTTCCAAGAGTGCCTTTTCCAGTCAGTCTTACCTCATACCGCGATTTAGGGAGACCTATCTTCTTAAGGCCAGGAATGAAGTCAACACAAAACCCGATAACATCCTCTGTTTGATGGCCCATGGAGATGCTTCCTTCTGGCCTAGCGCGGTTACGGACATATTTCTTTAGGACTCCCATGAACCTCTCAAAGGGGAACATATTGTGTAGAAATACGGGCCCCAGGATGACAATCTCGTCACTAGATGAACTAGGACGTGCGTCATGATATTGAAGAAGGATGGTGGGAACACCAGCTCGAAACTAACAAGACATTGCGCCACATCACTCCTTAGCCTTGGTACGATTTCTGGATCAATCACCTTCTGAGAGATTGCATTGAGGAATGCACATAGCTTCACAATGGCTAATCGGACGTTTCCGGTAGAAGCCCCCTCAATGCAACCGGAAGCAGTTGCGTCATAATCACGTGGCAGTCATGAGACTTTAGGTTCTGAAACTTTTTCTCTAGCATATTTATTATTCCCTTTATATTCGACGAGAAGCCAGTCGTGACCTTCATACTGAGCAGGCATTCAAAGAAGATTTCTTTCTCTTCTTTCGTAAGAGCGTAGCTGGCAGGACCTTTATACTGCTTCGGAGGCACGCCGTCTTTTTCATGCAAACGTTGCAGGTCCTCCCGTGCCTCAGGTGTATCTTTTGTCTTCCCATACACGCCCAAGAAGCCTAGCAGGTTCACGCAAAGGTTCTTCGTCACGTGCCTCACGTCGATTGAAGAGCGGACCTCTAGGTTATTCCAGTAGGGTAGGTCCCAAAATATAGATTTGTTCTTCCACATGGGTGCGTGTCCCTCAGCATCATTCGGAATAGCTAGTCCACCGGGACCCTTTCCAAAGATTACGTAGTGTAAATCATTGACCATAGCAAGTACGTGATCACCGGTACGCATGGCGGGCTTCTTCCGGTTATCTGCCTCGCCTTTGAAATGCTTGCCTTTCTTTCGACATTGATGGTTGGTCGGAACAAATCGACGGTGGCCCAGGTACACATTCTTCATGCATTTGTCCAGGTATATACTTTCAGTATCATCTAAACAGTGCGTGCATGCGTAGTATCCTTTATTTGTTTGTCCTAAAAGGTTACTGAGAGCGGGCCAATCGTTGATGGTCACGAACAGCAATGCCTTAAGGTTAAATTCCTCCTGTCTGTGCTCATCCCATGTACGTACACCATTTCCATTCCACAACTGTAAAAGTTCTTCAACTAATGGCCTTAGGTACACATCAATGTCGTTGCCGGGTTGCTTAGGGCCTTGGATGAGAACTGGCATCATAATGAACTTCCGCTTCATGCACATCCAAGGAGGAAGGTTATACATACATAGAGTCACGGGCCAGGTGCTGTGATTGCTGCTCTGCTCCTCGAAAGGATTAATGCCATCCGTGCTTAAAGCAAACCATACATTCCTTGGGTCCTTTGCAAACTCATCCCAGTACTTTCTCTCAATTTTTCTCCACTGCGACCCGTCAGCGGGTGCTCTCAACTTCCCATCTTTCTTTCGGTTCTCACTGTGCCATCGCATCAACTTGGCATGCTCTTCATTTCTGAACAGACGTTTCAACCGTGGTATTATAGGAGCATACCACATCACCTTCGCAGGAACCCTCTTCCTGGGGGGCTCGCCGTTAACATCACCAGGGTCATCTCATCTGATCTTATACCGCAATGCACGGCATACCGGCATGCGTTCAGATCCTTGTATGCATCGCGGTAGAGGATGCAGTCATTAGGGCATGCATGTATCTTCTCCACCTCCAATCCTAGAGGGCATACGACCTTCTTTGCTGCGTATGTACTGTCGGGCAATTCGTTATCCTTTGGAAGCTTCTTCTTCAATATTTTCAGTAGCTTCTCAAATCCTTTGTCAGCCACAGCATTCTCTGTCTTGCACTGCAGCAATTCCAGTACGATACCGAGCTTTGTGTTGCCATCTTCGCAATTGGGGTATAACCCTTTTTTGTGATCCTCTAACATGCGATCGAACTTCAGCTTCTCCTTTTGACTTTTGCATTGCGTCCTTGCATCGACAATGACCCGGCGGAGATCATCATCATCGGGCACATGGTCTGGTTCCTCTTGATCTTCAGCAGCTTCACCCATTGCAGCATCATTGGGAACATCGTCTGGTTCCTCTTGATCTTCACCAGCTCCCCCCGTTGCAGCATCACCGTATTCCGGGGGCACATAGTTGTCATCGTACTCTTCTTCTTCGCCGTCTTCCATCATAACCCCTATTTCTCCGTGCCTCGTCCAAACATTATAGTGTGGCATGAAACCCTTGTAAAGCAGGTGGGAGTGAAGGATTTTCCGGTTAGAGTAAGACCTCGTATTCCCACATTCAGTGCATGGACAACACATAAAACCATTCTGCTTGTTTGCCTTAGCCGCATCGAGAAACTCATGCACGCCCTTAATGTACTCGCAGGTGTGTCTATCACCGTACATCCATTGCCGGTTCATCTGCGTGCATTATATATAATTAAGTGTCCAAATTAATAGAAGTTCATCATCACATTAAAACCAAAGTGCATACATAGTTCTCATCTAACAACATATAGCTCTCCAGAGCATCTAATTAATTAAACCATACATTGAAACTATGTAAAACATTTCAATGCGAAAGCAAATGCGATCATAATAGCAACCAAGGTAACAATTGATCCAACGGCATAATGATACCAAGCCTTGGTATGAATGGCATATTTTCTAATCTTTATAATCTTCAAGCGCATTGCATCCATCTTGATCTTGTGATCATCGACGACATCCGCAACATGCAACTCCAATATCATCTTCTCCTCCTCAATTTTTTTTTATTTTTTCCTTCAACAAATTGTTTTCTTCTTCAACTAAATTTAACCTCTCGACAATAGGGTCGGTTGGCATTTCCGATTCACATACATCCTACATAGATAAAATCTATGTCACGTTGGTCGGCATAATTTTCATAAACAATAAATGAACCAATAGTTATAAAGATAATATATATACCACATCCGAATCATAGACAGGACGAGGGCCGACGGGGGCGGATACCAAAACCATCGCACTATATAAGATGCAATGATAAAAGTAAGAAAATAATACAAGTATCTATGTAAACATACAAGTAAGAATATTTTTCCTTTCAGAAAGAAGATAAGAACAAGAGGCTCACCATGGTGGTGCCGGCGATGAGCTCGGCGCGGGTGATCGACGGCGGTGAAGACGGGGACGGGGCGTGACGGACCGCTAAACCTACACAAATATTATGGAAAATGGACCTTGGAGGTCGAGCTTGGAGAGGAGAAACCTTAAGTAGTGTGGCTCGGGCATTCCATCGAACACCTTGTGTGCATAGGAGGTGAGCTAGAGCACCACCAAGCCCTCTCCCCCTCGGCCAGAGAAAAACAGAGCACTGGGGTGCTCTGCTCGCGAGCGAGGGGTATATATAGGCACCTCATTGGTCCCGGTTGGTGACATGAACCGGGACTAAAGGGGATCCTTTGGTCCCGGTTCAAGCCACCAATGGGGACCAATGGTGGTGGGCCAGGAGCGAGGCCCATTGGTCCCAGTTCATCCCACCAACCGGGACCAAAAGGTCCAGATGAACCGGGACCAATGGCCCACGTGGCCCGGCCGGCCCCCTGGGCTCACGAACCGGGACCATTGGTCCCAGTTCTGGACTGAACCGGGACTAATGGGCTGACCCGGCCTGGACCAAAGCCCTGTTTTCTACTAGTGGAAGAAGGCGTGGATGAAAAGGTGGATCCTTATCCCCTTATATGGGTGGACGCGACTATGCGTCCCCACCAGCCTGGTAAAACTCGCTTATCTCCCAAGTGCGGTAATCAATGGCGCGGTTGGGTTACCCACGCCCGTATTGATGAGAATCCCGGAATAAGGGGACACGATCTCTGCTTTGACAAGACGTGCCAAGGAAACCGCCTCACTAAACGCGCTGAGGTGGGACAATAAAGCGATTTGAATAAAGACTTGGCCGTGGTGTGATGTCACGCTACGGAATACGTCAGCAGATTAGATTTGTGTAAATATTATTCTCTCTATGGAAATATGTGGAAACTTATTTTGCAGAGCCGGACACTACCTTTGTGTTCAAAATCTTCTATGAAATACTTGGAGGAGGAACCTGCGTTGCAATGCCGAAGACAATCTGTGCGCCGGACTCGTCGTCATTGAAGCCTGATCAGGGGCTACTCAGGGAGTCCTGGATTAGGGGGTGTCCGGATAGCCAGACTATACCTTTGGCCGGACTCCTGGACAATGAAGATATAAGATTGAAGACTTCGTCCCGTGTCTGGAAGGGACTTTCCTTGGCGTGGAAGGCAAGCTTGGCGATACGGATATGTAGATCTCCTACCATTGAAACCGACTCTGTGTAACCCTAGCCCTCTCCGATGTCTATATAAACCGGAGGGTTTTAGTCCATAGGATGAACAACAATCATACCATAGGCTAGCTTCTAGGGTTTAGCCTCCTTGATCTCGTGGTAGATCTACTCTTGTACTACCCATATCATCAATATTAATCAAGCGGGACATAGGGTTTTACCTCCATCGAGAGGGCCCGAACCTGGGTAAAAACATCGTGTCCCTCGTCTCCTATTACCATCCGCCTAGACGCACAGTTCGGGACCCCCTACCCGAGATCCGCCGGTTTTGACACCGACACCCAAACATCAAATGGTTCAATAACAAGTGAATAATTCATAGACATTTCTTGACGTCTACTAATATTACCAATTCTTTGACATTCATCACAAGATAAGACAAACTTATGGGCATCCTGTAAGAGAGTAGGCCAATAAAAACCAGATTGTAGTACCTTATGTGCAGTTCTATCTCCAGCATGGTGTCCTCCATAAGCTTCGGAGTGACACTTGCGTAGGATTTGTTCCTGTTCATCCTCAGGTACACAACGTCTAATAACACCATCTACTCCTTCTTTATAAAGATGTGGGTCATCCCAAAAGTAATGCCTCAAATCATAGAAGAACTTTTTCTTTTGCTGGTATGTGAAACTAGGTGGTATTAACTTAGCAACAATGTAATTAGCATAATCAGCATACCATGGAGCACTATGAGAAGCATTTATGACATTTAATTGCTCATCAGGAAATCTATCATCAATAGGTAGTGGGTCATCAAGCACATTTTCTAACCTAGACAAGTTGTCTGCAACGGGGTTCTCGGCTCCTTTTCTATCAACAATATGTAAATCAAATTCTTGAAGCAAGAGAACCCATCTAATAAGTCTAGGTTTAGCATCTTTCTTTTCCATAAGATATTTAATAGCAGCATGATCAGTGTGAATAGTTACTTTATAATCAACAATATAACGTCTAAACTTATCAGAGGCAAATACAACTGCTGAGAATTCTTTTTCAGTAGTAGCATAATTTCTTTGAGCATTGTCCAGAGTTTTACTAGCATATTGAATAACATTTAGTTTCTTATCAACTCTTTGTCCTAGAACAGCACCTACGGCATAATCACTAGCATCACACATAATTTCAAAGGGTAAATTCCAATCAGGTGGCTGGACAATAGGTGCAGAGATCAATGCTTTCTTAAGTATTTCAAATGCTTCTACACAATCATCATCAAAAACAAATGGTATATCTTTTTGTAATAAATTAGTCAAAGGCCGAGAGATTTTTGAGAAGTCCTTAATGAACCTCCTATAAAACCCGGCATGACCAAGAAAACTTCTTATACCTTTGATGTCCTTGGGACATGGCATCTTTTCAATAGCATCAACCTTGGCTTTATCAACTTAAATACCTCTTTCAGAAACTTTATGCCCAAAACAATACCTTCATTAACTATAAAGTGGCACTTTTCCCAATTCAAGACAAGATTAGTTTCTTCACATCTCTGCAAAACTCGATCAAGGTTGCTCAAGCAATCATCAAAAGAAGATCCATAGACGGAAAATTCGTCCATGAAAACCTCACAAATCTTTTCACAAAAGTCAGAGAATATAGCCATGATGCATCTTTGAAAGGTAGCAGGTGCATTACATAAACCAAAAGGCATACGTCTATAAGCAAAAGTACCAAAAGGGCATGTAAAAGTGGTCTTTGATTGATCTTTGGCTGACATAGGTATTTGAGAGAAACCAGAATAACCATCTAGAAAGCAAAAATGTGTATGTTTGGATAATCTTTCTAGCATTTGATCGATAAAAGGTAAGGGGTAATGATCCTTTTTAGTAGCCTTATTTAATTTGCAGAAATCAATTACCATCCTATAACCAGTAATAATTCTTTGAGGAATCAATTCATCTTTATCATTAGGAACAATAGTAATACCTCCCTTCTTAGGGACACAATGGACAGGGCTTACCCACTGACTATCAGCAACGGGGTAAATTATACCTCCCTTTTTAGTATCTCCTTTCTTACCACTTCTTTCATTTTAGGATTTAGTCGGCGTTGATGATCACGAACTGGTTTAGCACCTTCTTCCAAATTAATTTTATGTTGACATAGTGTGGGATTAATGCCCTTAAGATCATCAAGAGTATACCCAATAGCAGCACGGTGCTTCTTCAGAGTTTTCAATAATCTCTCTTCTTCATGTTCTGAAAGGTTAGCACTAATGATAACAGGATATATCTTTTTCTCATCAAGATAAGCATATTTAAGAGTATCCGGTAACGGTTTAAGCTCAAACACGGGATCACCCTTGGGTGGAGGAGGATCCCCTAGGATTTCAACAGGTAAATTGTGTTTCAGAATAGGTTCTTGTTCAAATAATTCTTCATCTAATTCCCTTCTTTCATTCATAAACATGTCATTTTCATGGTCTAGCAAATATTGTTCTAAAGTATCACTAGGAGGTACGGCAATAGAGGCAAGACCAATAATTTCATCTTTACTAGGTAATTCTTCTTCACGTTGTTGTCTACTAAATTTATAAAAATTAAATTCATGAGTCATATCATCTAAACCGACAGTAACAACATCTCTTGTGCAATCTATGGTAGCACTAACAGTATTTAAGAAGGGTCTACCAAATATAATGGGACAGAAGCTATCTTGTGAGGAACCAAGAACAAGAAAATCAGCAGGATATTTAGTTTTCCCACACAAGACTTCAACATCTCTAACAATTCCCATTGGTGAAATAGTATCTCTATTAGTAAGTTTAATTGTGACATTAATATCTTCTAACTCAATAGGTGCAATGTCATGCATAATTTCTTTGTATAAGTCAATAGGTATTGCACTAGCACTAGCACACATATCACATAAGCCATGATAACAATGATCTCCTATTTTAACAGAAATAACAGGCATACCTACCAGAGGTCTAGGTTTATCTGCATCACGGGGTTTAGCAATTCTAGCAGTTTCATCACAGAAATAAATAACATGCCCATCTATATTATCAGCCAAGAGATCTTTAACAATAGCAATATTAGGTTTAACTTTAACTTGCTTAGGAGGTGTATATGTTTTAATATTGCTTTTACGAACCACAGTTGAAGCTTTAGCATGATCCTTGATCCTAACAGGGAAAGGCGGTTTCTGAACATAAGAAGTAGGAACAATAGGATCATTATAAGTGATAGTCTTTTCTTCAACTTTAATAGGTGCAGCTACTTTTACTTCTATGGGAGGGTGATATTTAAACCACTTCTCCTTGGGGAGATCAACATAAGCAACAAAAGATTCACAGAAAGAGGCTACTATCTCAGTCAAGTCCATATTTAGTGCTAAATTTACGAAAAATATCGGTATCCATAAAAGAATTAACACAATCAAAATTAGGTGTCATACCTGACTCCTTACCATTGTCGAGGTCCCAATCTTCGGAGTTGCATTTAATTCTTTCCAATAAATCCCATTTAAATTCAATAGTCTTCATCATAAAAGAGCCAGCACAAGAAGTATCAAGCATGGTGCGATTGTTATCAGAAAGCCAAGCATAAATTTTTTGAATAATCATTTCTCTTGAGAGCTCATGATTGGGGCATGAATATAACATTGATTTAAGCCTCCCCCAAGCTTGAGCGATGCTTTCTCCTTCGCGAGGCCAAAAATTATATATATAATTGCGATCATGATGAACAAGATGCATAGGATAAAACTTTTGATGAAATTCCAATTTCAATCGTTTGTAATTTGAAGACTCCATATCATCACATAGCATGTACCATGTCGATGCATCTCCCCTCAAAGATAAAGGGAAGACCTTCTTCTTAACAACATCTCCGGGTACACCTGCAAGCTTAAATAATCCACAAACTTCATCCACATATATTAGATGTTCATCAAGATGTTTTGTTCCATCTCGTAAAAAAGGATTAGCTAGCAGTTTTTCTACCATACCCAAAGGAATTTCAAAGCAAGCATTTTCATTTTTAGTAGGTTCAGTAGGTTGAGGAGCAACTCCTTGCTCTACTGGTCAGGGTGAAGATAACCCGAACAAGCCTCTCAGAGGATTACTTTCCATAGTAACAAGTGATGGTAAATTTCAGCACACTATATAAATTTTTCCTTACCAAATTCTACCTACCAAAGGCGCTTCACTCGCCGGCAACGGCGCCAAAAAAGAGTCTTGATGACCCACAAGTATAGGGGACCTATCGTAGTCCTTTCGATAAGTAAGAGTGTCGAACCCAACGAGGAGCATAAGGAAATGATAAGCGGTTTCTAGCAAGGTATTCTCTGCAAGTACAGAAATTAGTGGTAACAGATAGTTTTGTGATAAGATAATTTGTAAAGAGCAACAAGTAACAAAAGTAAATAAAGTGCAGCAAGGTGGCCCAATCCTTTTTGTAGCAAAGGACAAGCCTGGACAAACTCTTATATGATGTAAAGTGCTCCCGAGGACACATGGGAATATTTTCAAGCTAGTTTTCATCACGTTCATATGATTCGCGTTTGGTACTTTGATAATTTGGTATGTGGGTGGACCGGTGCTTGGGTGCTGCCCTTGCTTGGACAAACATCCCACTTATGATTAACCTCTATTGCAAGCATCCACAAATACAACAAAAGTATTAAGGTAAACCTAACCACAGCATGAAACATATGGATCCAAATCAGCCCCTTACGAAGCAACGCATAAACTAGGGTTTAAGCTTCTGTCACTCTAGCAACCCATCATCTACTTATTACTTCCCAATGCCTTCCTCTAGGCCCAAACAATGGTGAAGTGTCATGTAGTCGATGTTCACATAACACCACTAGAGGAGAGACAACATACATCTCATCAAAATATCGAACGAATACCAAATTCACATGACTACTAATAGAAAGACTTCAAACATGTCCTCAGGAACAAAAGTAACTACTCACAAAGCATAAACATGTTCATAATCAGAGGGCTATTAATGTGCATATAGGATCTGAACATATGGTCTTCCACCAATTAAACCAACTAGCATCAACTACAAGGAGTAATTAACACTACGAGCAACCTACTAGCACCAATCCCGGACCTGGAGACAAGAATTGGATACAAGAGATGAACTAGGGATTTCAGATGAGATGGTGCTGATGAAGATGTTGATGGAGATTGCCCTCTCCCGATGAGAGGAGCATTGGTGATGACGATGGCGATGATTTCCCCCTCCGACAAGGAAGTTTTCCCGGCAGAACAGCCCCGCCAGAACCCTAGATTGGCTCCGCCAAGGTTCCGCCTTGTGGCGGCGGAGTTTCGTCCGAGAAGATGGCTTATGATTTTTTTCCCATCGAAAGAGTCCATATAGCAGAAGATGGTCACTGGAGGGCCACCAGGGGGCCCATGAGGTAGGGGGCGTGCCCAGGGGGGTAGGGCACGCCCCGCACCCTCGTGGGCAGGGTGTGGCCCCCTGGTGAAGTTCTTGAGCTCAATGTTTTTTATATATTTGGAAAACATCATCCGTGAAGTTTCAAGACTTTTGGAGCTGTGCAGAATAGGTCTCTAATATTTGCTCCTTTTCCAGCCAGAATACAAGCTGCCGGCATTCTCCCTCTTTATGTAAACCTTGTAAAATAAGAGAGAATAGGCATAAGTATTGTGACATAATGTGTAATAACATCCCATAATGCAATAAATATTGATATAAAAGCATGATGCAAAATGGACGTATCAAGCACATGGTTATATATGGCCCCTGGGAGGCATACTAATGGCGCACCGTGGGACATACTAATGGCGCACTGCGTGGTGCGCCATTAGTATACCAGATACTAATGGCGCACCCATGGTGCGCCATTAGTAAAAAATACTAATGGAGTGATGCTAGTGGCGCACCTGTGGTGCGCCACTAGTAGGCAAAACAGGTGCACCACTAGTAGGCCTTTTCCTAGTAGGAGTCTATGATGACTCGACTCAATGAGGTTCCTGGTCGAGTGCAAGAATGGAAGAAGTCTTCTGCCTGATTCTTTGCTAACGTGGCTCTGTCGCTGGTTAGGGTCCACTGCAAAGAAGCTCGAGAAGAGAAGTTGGCGGCGATCAAGGTTGCTAACACCAAAAGACACGACTTACAATCCTTCATGGAAACTTTCATTGCTGCTACCACTCGGATCACTGACGGAATTGATCTGGACGAGTTCGTCGAGCCTGCAAGCCCTCCTCCTGCAGAGTGAACAAACTTGATACCCAGCCTTAAATTTGCCTCGGAATGCCCAGTGATTTTGTAACCGTTAAATTCCTTCAGGCCCAATGCCCGAGTACTTTTATATTCGTCCTGGAACTTTTGAGATTTATTCAAACTTCGTTTATCTTCTGAATGTGCTTGCGTTTGCCTTTGAGTGGAACTTGTTCTTCACTCGGAGTATTCTTTGAACTTGAGATGCAATTCTGAGGAGGATGTCTCAGTCGACCTCGTCGTCCTTGCGGATAGGGATGAAGCGCACATTGTACTTGCGGCGCTGCTCCGAAGAAAGGGTTGCAGTCGATCTGCACCTCGTCGTCCTTGCGGATAGGCATGGAGCGCATGTTGTACTTGTGGCGCAGCTCGGAGGAGAGTGTTGCAGTTGACCTGCACCTCGTCGTCCTTGCGGATAGGGATGGAGCGCATGTTGTACTTGTGGCGCAGCTCCGAGGAGAAGGTTGCAGTCGACCTACACCTCTTCATCCTTGCGGATAGGGATGGAGCGCACGTTGTACTTGTGGCGCAGCTCCGAGGAGAGGGTTGAAGTCGACCTGCACCTCGTCGTCCTTGCGGATGGGGATGGAGCGCACGTTGTACTTGTGGCGCAGCTCCGAGGAGAGGGTTGCAGCCGACATGCACCTCGTCGTCCTTGCGGATAGGAGTGTTTTTCAAACTTAGGCGAGTACTCGACTGTAGCTAAGCCTTCGAGTGTGAGGGTTTCTCTCACTCGGTAGGGTGTTTTAAACTTAGGCGAGTACTGGACTACAGCTAAGCCCCCGAGTGTGAGGTTTGCTCATCACTCGGTAGGATTTTTTAAACTTAGGCGAGTATTGGACTGCAGCTACCTCACACTCGGTAGGATTTTTTTTAAACTTAGGCGAGTACTGGACTGCAGCTAAGCCCCCGAGTGTGAGGTTTGCTCATCACTCGGTAGGATTTTTTGAACTTTGGCGAGTACTGGACTGCAGCTAAGCCCCCGAGTGTGAGGTTTGCTCATCACTCGGTAGGATTTTTTGAACTTAGGCGAGTACTGGACTGCAGCTAAGCCCCCGAGTGTGAGGTTTTCTCATCACTCGGTGGGATTTTTTAAACTTAAGCAAGTACCGGACTATAGCTAAGGCTCCGAGTGAGAGGCTCCACTCAGTAGGATTTTTCAACTTTGCTGGGTACTGGATTGCAGCTAAGCCTCCGAGTGAAAGGCTTTCTCACCATTCGGTAGGATTTTTTGAACTTAGGCGAGTACTGGACTGCAGCTAAGCCTCTGAGTGAGAGGCTTGCTCACCACTCGGTAGGATTTTTTCAACTTAGGCGAGTACTGGACTTCAGCTAAGCCTCCGAGTGAGAGGCTTGCTCACCACTCGGTAGGATTTTTCAAACTTAGGTGAGTACTGGACTACAACTAAGCCTCCGAGTGGGAGGATTACTCACCACTCGGTAGGATTTTTTAAACTCAGGCGAAACGGATTCGCAACTAAGACCCCGAGTGAGAGGCTTGCTCATCACTCGGTAGGATTTGTTAAACTTAGGCGAAACAGATTCGCATCTAAGGCACCCACTGGGGGATTTAGAACATATAAAAAAGGAACAACGATCATTTACGAGACTATTAAACCGTGTCTTTGATAATCAAACTAAAGGATATTTATTATTACATCTCAACAGTCTGAATGCTTAAGTGTAAAAGGGGCGGAGCAACTCCGCATTCCAAACGTGGGGCTCGTCTTTCTTATGTTCGACGTTGTAGAGGTGGTACGCTCCGTTGTGGAGCACTCTGGTGATGATGAAAGGACCTTCCCAAGTAGGGGCAAGCTTGTGTGGCTTCTGTTGATCCACTCGAAGAACCAAATCTCCTTCCTCAAATGCTCGACCTCTCACGTTTCTAGCATGGAATCGACGCAGGTATTGCTGATAAATGGTCGATCGGATCGGAGCCATCTCTCTTTCCTCTTCCAGGAGATCAACTGCGTCTTGTCGAGCCTGTTCTGCTTCATCTTCTGAGAAGAGCTCAACTCTGGGTGCATTTTGAAGCAAGTCACTGGGAAGCACAACTTCAGCTCCATAGACTAAGAAGAATGGAGTTTGACCGGTCGATCGATTCGGAGTCGTCCTCAAACCCCAAAGTACTGATGGAAGTTCATCGACCCAGGCGCCTGCCGCATGCTTGAGATCACGCATCAGTCGGGGTTTCAGTCCTTTGAGGATCAACCCATTTTCTCTTTCAGCTTGTCCATTCAACTGGGGATGGGCGACTGAAGCATAGTCGACTCGAGTGCCTTGGGAAGCACAGAAGGCTCTGAACTCATCCAAATCAAAATTCGAGCCGTTGTTAGTGATGATGCTGTGCGGAACACTATATCGGAATGTTAACTCTCTGATGAAACTGACCGCAATACTGGATTAAAGACTTTTGATAGGTTTGGCTTCAATCCATTTGGTGAATTTGTCGACTGCCACGAGCACATGAGTGAAGCCGCTCCTACCCGTTCTCAGAGGTCCGACCATGTCCAAACCCCAAACAGCGAAGGGCCAGACGAGTGGAATGGTCTTCAGTGCTGACACAGGCTTGTGAGACATGTTGGAGTAAGATTGGCAACCTTCACATTTGTCGACTATTTCTTGTGCCATCTCATTCGCTCGTGGCCAATAAAATCCAGCTCGGTATGCTTTGGCCACAATGGTCCGAGAGGACGCATGGTGACCACAGGTCCCCGAGTGGATGTCGTTAAGGATCACTCGACCTTCCTCTGGTGTTATGCATTTCTGGCTGACTCCAGTTACACTTTCTCTGAACAGCTGCCCTCTTATCACAGTAAAAGCTTTGGATCGGCGGATGATCTGTCGGGCCTCTTCTTCGTCCTCTGGGAGTTCCTTCCTAAGGATGTACGCAATGTACGACACCGTCTAGTCGGGAGTGATGACCAAAACCTCCATGATCAAGTCGACCACGGCCGGGACTTTGACTTCAGTCGGATCAGTGGCGCTCTTTGGTTGCGGGGGCTCTTTAGTAAAAGGATCTTCCTGGACTGAAGGTGTATGAATATGCTCCAAAAACACATTACTGGGAATGGCTTCCCTCTTGGAACCTATCTTCGCCAAATCATCCGCTGCTTGATTTTTCACTTGGGGTATATGATGGAGTTCTAAACCTTCAAACTTCTTCCCTAACTTTCTCATCGCATTGCAGTATCCAGTCATAGCTGGGCTTCTAACGTCCCATTCCTTCATCACTTGATTCACCACCAAATCTGAGTCGCCGTAGACCATGAGGCGACGGATGCCGAGTGAAATGGCCATACGCAAACCTTCCAAAAGTGCCTCATATTCAGCTTCGTTGTTGGAGGAATCGAAATGAATTTGGAGAACATAGCGGAGCTTGTCGCCTCGGGGGGGGGGGGGGATACCAATACCACCCCAGCACCAGAACCATTCAGCATCTTAGATCCATCAAAGAACATGGTCCAATGGTCCGAGTGAATCTGAGTCAGCAGTTGCTGTTCGATCCACTCGGCGAGGAAATCTGCTATTGCCTGGGACATGATAGCTTTCTTTGATTCAAACTTGATATCTAAGGGAAGGAGTTCAATCGCCCATTTTTCCACTCGACCTATTGCATCTCTGTTGTTCAGAATTTCTGATAATGGTGCGTCGCTAACGACTGTAATGGAGTGATCAGAGAAATAATGTGCAACCTTCTTCGTGGTCATGTAAATCCCATAAACAAGCTTCTGATAATGTGGATATCTTTGCTTGGATGGAGTCAAAACTTCAGAAATATAGTATACTGGCGCTGAACTTTATAGGCTTTTCCTTCTTCTTCCCGCCCGACCATGAGTACTGTACTGATAACTTGTCCAGTGGCTGCAATGTATAGCAATAAAGGCTCTTTGCTGATTGGGGCAGCGAGAACCGGCTGGGAGGAAAGCGGGGCTTTGAGATCTGCAAACGTTGCATCAGCTTCAGGAGTCCACTCGAACTTGTCAGATTTATTTATCAGTCGGTAAAGAGGCAATGCCTTTTCACCGAGGTGAGAAATGAATCGACTCAAGGCGGCCAAACAACCAGTAAGCTTCTGGACATCATGCACGTGCACAGGGCGCTTCATCCGGAGTATGGCCCTAACTTTCTCTGGGTTCGTGTCGATCCCTTGTTCGGAAATGAGGAAGCCGAGCAACTTTCCGCCAGGAACTCCGAAAGTACACTTTGATGGGTTAAGCTTGATATCATATCTTCTTAGGTTGGCAAAGGTTTCAGCAAGGTCAGTCAGTAGGTCGGAACCTTTACGCGACTTGACCACAATGTCATCCATGTATGCTTCCACATTCCGACTGATTTGAGTGAGCAGACTAAATCATCCTCATGAATGTGGCCCCAACGTTCTTGAGACCAAATGGCATGGTGACATAACAAAAGCACCTGAATGGAGTGATGAAAGCTATTTTTATCTCATCGGGTCCATATAGTCAGATCTGATGGTACCCGGAATAGGCGTCTAGGAAAGACAAACGCTCACACCCCGCAGTCGAATCGATAATTTGGTCGATGTGGGGGAGAGGAAAATGATCTTTCAGGCAGGACCGATTGATATGCTTGAATTCAATCCACATGCGAAGTGAGTCGTCCTTCTTGGGGACCATAACAACATTGGCGAGCCACTCGGAGTGGTAAATCTCGCGGATGAACTCAGCTGCCAGGAGCCGAGCCACTTCCTCACTAATTGCTTTTCTCTTCTGTACGGCGGACCATCGAAGATGTTCTTTGACTGGTTTCACTTTCGGGTCGACTCGCAAACGATGCTCAGCCAGTCCCCTGGGTACACCCGGCATGTCAGATGGTTTCCATGCAAAGATGTCTCAGTTCTCACGGAGGAACTTGGTGAGTGCTTCTTCCTATTTGCTGTCGAGTGAAGTTAAAATATGAGTAGGAGCAGCATTAGGATCGGTCGGGAGAATATGAATCGGCTTAGTTTCACTGGACGACTGAAATGCAGAATCAGTGGCAGGCTTCTTGGAGCGCAGCAAATCACTTGGATCTGCATTTTTCTGGTATTCTTGCATTTCGACTGCCGCTATTTGTGCATCGGCAATTTTTGAGCCCTTCTGGAAGCACTTTCTGCTTTCTGCCGATTGCCAGTGATAGTGATCACTCCTCTGGGACCATGCATCTTCAATTTGAGGTACACGTAACACGGTCGAGCCATGAAACGTGCATAGGCAGGCCTACCCAGAATGGCATGATAAGCACTCTTGAAGTCCACTACTTCAATTGTCAACTTTTCTTTGCGGTAATTCTTGGAATCACCGAAAACCACATCAAGGGTGATCTGGCCGAGTGAGTCAGCCTTCTTGCCGGGTATAACGCCATGGAAACTCATATTACTTTCGCTGAGCTTGGACATCGGAATCCCCATTCCCTTCAAGGTTTCAGCATAAAGGATATTCAGGCCGCTACCACCATCCATCAGCACTTTAGTCAGTCGAGTGTCTTCAACAACTGGGTCGACCACCAACGCTTGCCTCCCAGGGGTGGCTATACGTGCTGGATGGTCAGACTGGTCGAATGTGATGGCAGTCTGGGACCACTTCACATAACTTGGTGTTACCGGAGCAACCATGTTCAATCCGTGTTCATAACTTTCAATCAACTTTTGCTCTCAACATCAGCAAAAATCATTAGAGTGGAGTTGACGTTGGGAAAACCATCATCATCCTCTTCCTTGTCCTTATCCTTGTCCGACTCCTTTTCCTTCTCCTTAGGATGCTTCTCTCGGAATTGCTGGATCAGGAGTCGACACTGCCGAGTGGTGTGCTTGGGATAAATCAAATTACCCTCTTCATCTTTCTTGGTGTGAATGTGACACGGCAAATCCAACACATCATTTCCGTCTTGATCTTTCACTTTCTTGGGATTCCAGGGCCCCTTGGGATTCCCCTTGAACTTCCCTTGAGCCACAACTAAGGCTTCACCAGGAGCAACTGGCTCGGCCTTACGCTTCTATTTCTGATTGGAAGTACCTCCACCGGTGTCCTCGGTGACTGTTTTGTGCTTGCCACTCCAGAGTCGGTCTTCCTCTTCGCCGTTAGCGTATTTGGTGGCAATTTCCATCATCCGAGTAAGAGTCAGATCTCCTGTCCGACCGAATTTCAGATTCAACTCCCGATATTTAACGCAATGTTATATAATTTCTGATTGCTCCATGTTATATTATCTACTGTTTTGGACATTATTGGGCTTTATTACCCACTTTTATATTATTTTTGGGACTAACCAATTAACCGGAGGCCCAACCCAGAATTGTTGTTTTTTGCCTGTTTTAGGGTTTTGAAGAAAAGGAATATCAAACGGAGTCCAAACGGAATGAAACCTTCGGGAACGTGATTTTTAGGAAGATTATGATCCGGGAGACTTGGACCCTACGTCTAGAAAAGAAACAGGAGGCCACGAGGTAGGGGGGGCGCGCCTACCCCCCAGGCGTGCCCTCCACCCTCGTGGGCGCCCTGTTGCTCCACCGACGTACTCCTTCCTCCTATATATAACTACGTACCCCCAAACGATCAGATACGGAGCCAAAAACCTAATTCCACAGCCGCAACTTTTTGTATCCACAAGATCCCATCTTTGGGCATGTTCCGGAGCTCCGTCGGAGGGGGCATCGATCACTGAGGGCTTCTACATCAACACCATAGCCTCTCCGATGAAGTGTGAGTAGTTTACTTCAGACCTACGGGTCCATAGTTAGTAGCGATATGACTTCTTCTCTCTTTTTGGATCTCAATACAATGTTCTCCCCCTCTCTTGTGGAGAACTATTCGATGTAATCTTCTTTTTGCGGTGTGTTTGTTGAGACCGATGAATTGTGGGTTTATGATCAAGTGTATCTATGAATAATATTTGAATCTTCTCTGAATTATTTGATGTATGATTGGTTATCTTTGCAAGTCCCTTCGAATTATCAGTTTGGTTTGGCCTACTAGATTGATCTTTCTTGCAATGGGAGAAGTGCTTAGCTTTGGGTTCAATCTTGCGGTGTCCTTTCCCGGTGACAGTAAGGGCAGCAAGGCACGTATTGTATTGTTGCCATCGAAGATAACAAGATGGGGTTTTCTTCATATTGCATGAGTCTATCCCTCTACATCATGTCATCTTGCTTAAGGCGTTACTCTGTTTTTAATTTAGTACTCTAGATGCATGCTGGATAGCGGTCGATGAGTGGAGTAATAGTAGTAGATGCAGGCAGGAGTCGGTCAATTGTCTCGGACGTGATGCCTATATACTTATCATACCTAGATATTCTCATAACTATGCTCAATTCTGTCAATTGCTCAACAGTAATTTGTTCACCCACCGTAGAATACTTATGCTCTCGAGAGAAGCCACTAGTGAAACCTATGGCCCCGGGGTGTATCTTTATCATATTGATCTCCTACTACTTAGTTATTTCCTTTGCTATTTACTTTTCCTTTATTTTACTTTGCATCTTTTATCATAAAAATACCAAAAATATTATCTTATCATATCTATCAGATCTCACTCTCGTAAGTGGCCTTATAGGGATTGACAACCCCTATTTGTGTTGGTTGTGAGGATTTATTTGTTTTATGCAGGTACAAGGGACTCACGCGTAGCCTCCTACTAGATTGATACCTTGGTTCTCAAAAACTGAGGGAAATACTTATGCTACTTTGCTACATCATCCATTCCTCTTCGGGGAAAACCAACGCAGTGCTCAAGAGGTAGCAAGAAGGATATCTGGCGCCGTTGCCGGGGAGTTCTACGCAAAAGTCAACATATCAAGTACCCATCACATACCCTTATCTCCCGCATTACATTATTTGCCATTTGCCTCTCGCTTTCCTCTCCCCCACTTCACGCTTACCATTTTATTCGCCCTCTCTCTCTATCCTCCCTCTCTTTCTCTATTTGCCTCTTTTGCCCGCTTGCTTTTTGTTTGCTTGTGTGTTAGTTTGCTTGCTTGTCACGATGGCTCGAAATAATACTAAATTGTGTGACTTCACCAATACCAACAACAATGATTTTATTAGCACTCCGATTGCTCCTCTTACCGATGCTGAATCTTGTGAAATTAATACTGCTTTGCTGAATCTTGTCATGAAAGATCCGTTTTCCGGCCTTCCTAGTGAAGATGCGGCTACCCATCTAAATAGCTTCATTGATTTGTGTGACATGCAAAATAAGAAAGATGTGGGTAATGATATTGTTAAATTGAAGCTATTTCCTTTTTCGCTTAGAGATCGTGCCAAAGCTTGGTTTTCGTCTTTGCCTAAAAATAGTATTGATTCATGGAACAAGTGCAAAGATGCTTTTATCTCTAAGTATTATCCTCCCGCTAAGATCATCTCTCTTAGAAACGATATTATGAATTTTAAGCAACTTGATCATGAACATGTTGCACAAGCTTTGGGAGAGAATGAAATTAATGATACGTAATTGCCCTACTCATGGTTTAAATTTATGGATGATTGTTCAGAATTTTTATGCCGGATTGCGTTTTGTTCTACAAATCTTTTAGATTCGGCCGCGGGAGGCACTTTTATGGAAATCACTTTAGGAGAAGCTACTAAATTCCTAGATAATATTATGGTTAATTATTCTCAATGGCATACTGAAAGATCTACTAATAAAAAGGTGCATGCGATAGAAGAAATTAATGTTTTGAGTGGAAAGATGGATGAACTTATGAAATTATTTGCTAATAAGAGTGTTTCTTCTGATCCTAATGATATTCCCTTGTCTACTTTGATTGAGAATAATAATGAATCTATGGATGTGAATTTTGTTGGTAGGAACAATTTTGCTAACAACGCGTATAGAGGAAATTTCAACCCTAGGCCTTATCCTAGTAATCCCTCTAAAATTATGGTAATTCCTACAACAATTCTTATGGAAATTATAATAAGATGCCCTCTGATTTTGAATCTAATATTAATGAATTTATTACTTCGCAAGAGAATTTTAATGCTTTGATTGAAGAAAAATTTCTTAAGATTGATGAGTTGGCTAGGAACGTTGATAGAATTTCTCTTGATGTTGATTATTTGAAACTTAGATCTATTCCACCTAAGCATGATATCAATGAGTCTCTCAAAGCCATGATAATTTCCATTGATGAGTGCAAAGAAAGAACCGCTAGGATGCGTGCTAAGAAAGATGCCTTTATAAGAGCGTGTTCTTCTAGTTCCTATGAAATTAAAGATGAAGATCTAAAAGTTATTGATGTGTCCCATATTAAATCTTTGTTTTGCGGTATGAATCTTGATAATGATGGGACTGAATATGATCCACCTTTACCTAGAAGGCGTACCAAGAATTCGGAATTTGTTGATCTTGATGCTAAATTTGATAAAAGTGGGATTGAAGAAATTAAAACCCTAGATGTTGCTAAAACAACTATTATGGATTTCAAGGAATTTAACTATGAAAATTGCTCTTTGATTGATTGTATTTCCTTGTTGCAATATGTGCTAAATTCTCCTCACGCTTATAGTCAAAATAAAGCGTTTACTAAACATATCATTGATGCCTTGATGCAATCTTATGAAGAAAAACTTGAATTGGAAGTTTCTATCCCTAGAAAACTTTATGATGAGTGGGAACCAACTATTAAAATTAAAATTAAATATCATGAATTCTATGCTTTATGTGATTTGGGTGCTAGTGTTTCCACGATTCCAAAGACTTTGTGTGATTTGTAAGGTTTCCGTGATTTTGATGATTGCTCTCTAAACTTGCACCTTGCGGATTCCACTATTAAGAAACCTATGGAAAGAATTAATGATGTTCTTATTGTTGCAAATAGGAATAATTTGCCCATAGATTTTATTGTTCTTGACATAGGTTGCAATCCTTCATGTCCTATTATTCTTGGTAGACCTTTCCTTAAAACGATTGGTGCTATTATTGATATGAAGGAAGGAAATATTAGATTCCAATTTCCATTAAGGAAAGGCATGGAACACTTCCCTAGAAAGAAAATTAAATTACCTTATGAATCTATTATGAGAGCCACTTATGGATTGCCTACCAAAGATGGCAATACCTAGATCTATTCTTGCTTGTTATGCCTAGCTAGGGGCGTTAAACGATAGTGCTTGTTGGGAGGGAACCCAATTTTATTTTTATTCCTTGCTCTTTGCTCCTGTTTAGTAATAAATAATTTATCTAACCTCTGTTTTGGTTGTGTTTTTTTGTGTTTAATTAGTGTTTGTGCCAAGTAGAACCGTTGGGAAGACTTGGGGAAAGTCTTGTTGAACTTGCTGTAAAAAAACATAAACTTTAGTGCTCATGAGAACTGCTGTCAATTTTATTTGGAAAGTGATATTTAGTTAATTCTTTTTGAAGATGATTAATAGATAAATTCCTCACCTCCAGAAATTTATTTTAGAACTTTTTGGGTTCCAGATATTGAGCTAGCTACAGATTACTACAGACCGTTCTGTTTTTGACAGATTCTATTTTTCGTGTGTTGTTGGCTTATTTTGATGAATCTATGGCTAGTAAAGTAGTTTATAAACCATAGAGAAGTTGGAATACAGTAGGCCTAAAACCAATATAAATAAAGAATGAGTTCATTACAGTACCTTAAAGTGGTCTTTTATTTTCTTTCGCTAACGGAACTCACGAGATTTTCTACTTTAAGTTTTGTGTTGTGAAGTTTTCAAGTTTTGGGTAAAGATTTGATGGATTATGGAACAAGGAGTGGAAAGAGCCTAAGATTGGGGATTCCCATGGCACTCCCAAGATAATCTAAGGACACCTAAAAGCCAAAGCTTGGGGATGCCCCGGAAGGCATCCCCTCTTTTGTCTACTTCCATCGGTAACTTTACTTGGAGCTATATTTTTATTCGCCACATGATATGTGTTTTGCTTGGAGCGTCTTGTATTATTTGAGTCTTTGCTTGTTAGATTGCCACAATCATCCTTGCTGTACAGACCTTTTGAGATAGCCATATATGATTTGGAATTTGTTAGAATACTCTATGTGCTTCGCTTATTCTTTTGAGTTATATAATTTTGCTCTAGTGCTTCACTTATATCTTTTAGAGCACGATGGTGGATTTGTTTTGTAGAAACTATTGATCTCTCATGCTTAACTTAGATTATTTTAAGAGTCTTAAATAGCATGGTAATTTGCTTAAAATCCTAATATGCTTGGTACACAAGATTAATAAATAAAACTTTCTTATGAGTGTGTTGAATACTATGATAAGTTTGATACTTGATAATTGTTTTGAGATATGGAGATGGTGATATTAAAGTCATGCTAGTTGAGTAGTTGTGAATTTGAGAAATACTTGTGTTGAAGCTTGTGATTCCCGTAGCATGCACGTATGGTGAACCGTTATGTGATGAAGTCGGAGCATGATTTTATTTTTTGATTGCCTTCCTTATGAGTGGCGGTCGGGGACGAGCGATGGTATTTTCCTACCAATCTATCCCCTAGGAGCATGCACATAATACTTTGCTTTGGTAACTTGTAGATTTTTGCAATAAGTATATGAGTTCTTTATGACTAATGTTGAGTCCATGGATTATACGCACTCTCACCCTTCCACCTTTGCTAGCCTCTCTAATATCGCGCAGCTTTTGCCGGTATCATACACCCACCATATACCTTCCTCAAAACAGCCACCATACCTACCTATTATGGCATTTCCATAGCAATTCCAAGACATATTGCCATGCAACTTTCCACCGTTCTGTTTATTATTACACACTCCATCATTGTCATATTGCTTAGCATGATCATGTAGTCGACATCATATTTGTGGCAAAGCCACCGTTCATAATTCTTTCATACATGTCACTCATGAGTCATTGCATATCCCGGTACACCGCCGGAGGCATTCATATAGAGTCATATTTTGTTCTAAGTATCGAGTTTTAATTGTTGAGTTGTAAGAAAAATAAAAGTGTGATGATCATCATTATTAGAGCATTGTCTCAGTGAGGAATGGATGATGGAGACTATGATTCCCCCACAAGTCGGGATGAGACTCCGGACGAAAAAAAAGAAAAGAGGCCATAAAAAGGCCCAAATAAAAAAATGAGAGAAAAGGAGAGAAGGGGCAATGTTACTATCATTTTACCACACTTATGCTTCAAAGTAGCACCATGATATTCATAGTAGATACTCTCTCATGTTATCACTTTCATATACTAGTGGGAATATTTCATTATAGAACTTGGCTTATATATTCCAATGATGGGCTTCCTCAAAATGCCCTAGGTCTTCATGAGCAAGCAAGTTGGATGCACACCCACTTAGTTTCTTCTTGAGCTTTCATATACTTATAGCTCTAGTGCACCCATTGCATGGCAATCCCTACTCACTCACATTGATATCTATTGATGGGCATCTGCATAGCCCGTTGATACGCCTAGTTTATGTGAGACTATCTTCCCCTTTTTGTCTTCTCCACAACCACCACTCTATTCCACCTATAGTGTTATGTCCATGGCTCACGCTCATGTTTTGCGTGAAAATTGAAAAAGTTTTGACAATGTCAAAAGTATGAAACAATTGCTTGGCTTGTCATTGGGGTTGTGCATGATTTAAATTTTTTGTGTGGTGAAGATAGAGCATAGCCAGACTATATGATTTTGTAGGGATAACTTTCTTTAGCCATGTTATTTTGAGAAGACATAATTGCTTTGTTAGTATGCTTGAAGTATTATTATTTTTATGTCAATATGAACTTTTGTCTTGAATCTTTCGGATCTGAATATTCAAACCACAATTAAGAAGAATTACATTAAAATTATGCCAAGTAGCACTCCGCATCAAAAAATTTGTTTTTATCATTTACCTACTCGAGGACGAGCAGGAATTAAGCTTGGGGATGCTTGATACGTCTCCAACGTATCTATAATTTTTTATTGCTCCATGTTATATTATCTACTTTTTTGGACATTATTGGGCTTTATTATCCACTTTTATATTATTTTTGGGACTAACCTATTAACCGGAGGCCCATCCTAGAATTGTTGTTTTTTGCCTGTTTAAGGGTTTCGAAGAAAAGGAATATCAAACGGAGTCCAAACGGAATGAAGCCTTCGGGAACGTGATTTTTAGGAAGATTATGATACAGGAGACTTGGACCCTACGTCTAGAAAAGAAACAGGAGGTCACGAGGTAGGGGAGCGCGCCTAGCCCCCCCCAGGCGCGCCCTCCACCCTCGTGGGCCCCTGTTGCTCCACCAACGTACTCCTTCCTCCTATATATACCTACGTACCCCCAAATGATCAGATACGGAGCCAAAAACCTAATTCCACCGCCGCAACTTTCTGTATCCACAAGATCCCATCTTGGGGCCTGTTCCGGAGCTCCGCCGGAGGGGGCATCGATCACGGAGGGCTTCTACATCAACACCATAGCCTCTCCGATGAAGTGTGAGTAGTTTACTTCAGACCTACGGGTCCATAGTTAGTAGCTAGATGGCTTCTTCTCTCTTTTGGATCTCAATACAATGTTCTCCCCCTCTCTTGTGGAGAACTATTCGATGTAATCTTCTTTTTGCGGTGTGTTTGTTGAGACCGATGAATTGTGGGTTTATTATCAAGTCTATCTATGAATAATATTTGAATCTTCTCTGAATTCTTTTATGTATGATTGGTTATCTTTGCAAGTCTCTTCGAATTATCAGTTTGGTTTGGCCTACTAGATTGATCTTTCTTGCAATGGGAGAAGTGCTTAGCTTTGGGTTCAATCTTGCGGTGTCCTTTCCCAGTGACAGTAAGGGCAGCAAGGCACGTATTGTATTGTTGCCATCGAGGATAACAAGATGGGGTTTTCTTCATATTGCATGAGTCTATCCCTCTACATCATGTCATCTTGCTTAAGGCGTTACTCTGTTTTTAATTTAATACTCTAGATGCATGCTGGATAGCGGTCGATGAGTGGAGTAATAGTAGTAGATGCAGGCAGGAGTCGGTCTACTTGTCTCGGACGTGATGCCTATATACATGATCATACCTAGATATTCTCATAACTATGCTCAATTCTGTCAATTGCTCAATAGTAAGTTGTTCACCCACCGTAGAATACTTATGCTCTCGAGAGAAGCCACTAGTGAAACCTATGGCCCCGGGGTCAATCTTTATCATATTGATCTCCTACTACTTAGTTATTTCCTTTGCTATTTACTTTGCCTTTATTTTACTTTGCATCTTTTATCATAAAAATACCAAAAATATTATCTTATCATATCTATCAGATCTCACTCTCGTAAGTGGCCTTATAGGGATTGACAACCCCTATTTGCGTTGGTTGCGAGGATTTATTTGTTTTGTGCAGGTACGAGGGACTCGCGCGTAGCCTCCTACTGGATTGATACCTTGGTTCTCAAAAACTGAGGGAAATACTTACGCTACTTTGCTGCATCATCCCTTCCTCTTCGGGGAAAACCAACGCAGTGCTCAAGAGGTAGCACACATTCTCCACTCTATGGTGTAACGTGATCCATCTCTGGATATAGTCCCTCAAGGTTTCATTCGGTTTCTGTACACAACACTTCAATTCTGTCAACCCTGCTGGTCGCTTGCAAGTACCCTCAAAAGTTCAAACAAACACTCTGGCGAGTTCCTCCCAACTGTATATGCTACCAGGCGCCAACTGGTCCAGCCACACCCTGGCCGAGCCTTCCAACATGAGAGGAAGCTGCTTCATTGCCACTTCATCATTGCCACCACCAATTTGCACAGCCACTCGGTAATCTTGAAGCCAAGTGTCAGGCTTAGACTCACCAGTGAACTTGCTGACTCCAGTCGCCAACCTGAAGTTGGGAAGAATCACTGCGGCCCTGATGGCTCTGCTGAAACACTCGAGACCAGAGACGTGCACTCTGCTGCCAGTCGGATAATCTCTGTCATGACCTTCTCTATGCGCTCTGTTCCTGTCGACTAGACCTTGAACGAGAATAGATCTCGCATCGAAGCCAGGCTCCCTTGGGTCGACTGGTACTCTTCACTCGCCGTTGTGAGGGTGCCTGTCATCATGGCGCCGAGGCACGTATGACCCACTCCTCGGAGGAGGCGTAGGCACTCGACGACGGTCATCATGGTCGAGTCGGCGATCATACTGCTCGCGGTTTCTGTACTGATCCTGCCGGTGCTCACGTCCTTCACGCCGCGGAGGCGATATTGGGCTGTGAGCTGACTGGACTGTGTCCACCACCACAGACCTGCTATGAATCCTATTCCGCGACTGAGATACTGCTGTATTCTGTTCTCCAGCCTCTCGAAGCAAGGCCCGGATCTGCATCAAATCCCTGCCCGCCTCCGACTGGGAAGGCTGGATTGACTCTGCTATTCGGGGTGCGGCTATGAGATTTTGGATCGGAGTGCGGTATACCTGAGTTTGAGGCGAAAAAAGCTGCTGTCGACTGGATTCAGGGATCCGTTGCCAAGCATGCTCGTCGAGTGCATGCTGCAGGTTCTCCAGTCGAGTGCGCTCAGCCAAGTTGGCCAGGCGCGCTTCCTCCAAGGCCCGGGCCTCGGGGGTTTCTCCAACGACAGGAGTGTGAAGTGCATCCATATTGCGGCGGCGGAGCTCTTCCCTCCGCTACGAAGAAAGGGGCTCGAGACGGTACTCCTCGTGGACGCGCGACGGATCGCCGCCACCATCGCCACCGTCATTGCGGGGAAACCAGGGGGACTGGGCGGTCCTTTGACCATCAAGACTTCTGTCGCGGGATCGCTGCTATAGCATTCGGACGCGGTCTTGATGGAGCCAGTCGAATAGGTCGTAGAGAGTTTCGTCAGACTCGATTGCCGCGACATGTGAGGTGGTCGACTGGCGGGCCACCGCGTGCCTCACCCACCGCTGGAGCCGTGACCGACCAGAACGCTTGTGTCGGCGAGTGGTGGGGGATGAGGACACCATAGGAACCGACTGATACTGAGTCGACGGTTGCCGGAGAAGGACATCGCGGACGCACGCGCGAAAGTGCGTCGCCCCGCGGACGGGGAGCGCATTGACGTCGAGTGGAGCTTCTAGGAGCCATGCGGAATCATCGGTGATGAACACAAGCGCCCCGAGACGGATCTCGCGGCCCTCAACCAGTCCGCCGGCGGAAACCATGATGATGAGAATCGGAAAAATTGCAACTCCACCAGAAAGTCGTTAAGACATCTGCCCCACGGTGGGCGCCAACTGTCGTGGATCTAAGACTGACAGTAGAATGGGGGGTACGTATGAGGAGGCAAGATCCTAGCTGTGGCGAAGTTGTACACACGAGTTTTACAAGTTCAGGCCCTTCGCGGAGGAAGTAATAGCCCTACGTCTCGGTGCCCTGGAGCGGTCGACTGGATTATGTAAGTGTGTGTTTACAGGGGATGCGAACCCTTGTGCCAGTGGATGAGGTGGCTTATATAGAGTTCGCCAGGACCCCAGCCAGCCCACGTTACAAGGGGTTTAAGGTACATTAAGAGGGAAAAAATTATATCAGACCAGATCTCACGGTTAGCAGGTGAGACCCGTCCTGATGGATGACACATGGCATTCACAAATCACAAAGCATCTAATCTCTCTCCCCCCTGATTTTAAGTGGGGGGTGGGGGATTCTTTGTGATTTGTGAATGCCACGTGTCATCCATCAGGATGGGTCTCGCGTGAGACCTGGTCTCATAGAATTCTTTTCCCATTAAGAGGGGGGCGTTACGGGTAACGCTAGTAATTAAGTGACATAAATGTCTATTAAGTCTACGAAGTAAACGTCCGACCGTTATCGTGCAGAATGACTTGAGCTCTTCTATCTGTCGAGTGATAATTGTTGCGGTCGAGTGATCTTGAATCTTCCGAGTGAAACGAATTGTAGTCAAGTGGATGATGATATCCCTTGAATACTTCTGGCTTTAAGATGATTGCATAGAGGAAGGTGTCTAGGTCAGGCATATGACCCTATCTTAGATACATAGCTTCATCAGTAGGTTTGTTAAACAGTTAAAATGAGAATCCTATTGGGAGAGGGAAGGTGAAGTACCTACTCGTGCTCTGATTGTAGTAGTTCTCCGCATACCTACTCGTTCTCTGATTGTAGTATAGTACTCCTCAGCCGGGTTGGATTTCGGATTACGAACAGAACCTTCACTTTTCCTGATTTCGTGTACGATACGAAGTACGAACCAAGAAACAGTACCCCACGCAGCCGAGACTATATACCTGCAAACCATGGGAAACTCCCCTACTACGAAACCGTGGCTCCGTGCTCCGTGACCAACATATTTCTCCGCACCAAGTGCAAGCAAACGGCACGCCATGGCGGCGGCGGGATACCCCAATTGGTCCAACCTCAACAGCGAGCTCCTCGTGTCCATTGCCGCCACCGACGGCGTGTCTATGAGAGACTACAAATCCCTCCGCGCCGTATGCACGGCGTGGCGCTTCGCCCTGGTGCCACTGTCGTACCCGTGCCTTCTCTCCCTCGCCGAGAGCGACGATAGCCACAGCGTCTCCGTCTTTTCAGTCCCGACGCGGCGCTCATTCCACCTCCACACGGGGTCATCCGTTGTCGTCGTCCACTCCCAATCAAGCTTCCACGGCCGCGTCCGAGTCGTCGGCTCAGGCAACGGCCGCTTCGCCATCGCCGTCGACAAGGAGCCCAGGATAACCAGCAGCAACCCGTCGTCCTTCGTCAGCTGCACGACGCGCAGGATCTTCCTCGTCGATCCCCGCGCCGGCAAGGAGGTGCAGCTCGTCCCTCGGACAGGGGACCAGGAGTCCGTACGTAAGATTGTGTTCACTCCGAACCCGAATCTGAGCCCGCCCAGCCACAACGACGACTGGACAGCCGTGGCCCTGTACGGCAGTTGCAACAGGGTAGCCTACATCGACACCGGCGGCAGCAGCAGCACTGAAGACAAGACGTGGACGACCATCGACGTCGCGGAAGGGAGTTCCTATGACGATATGGCCTTCCACGCTGGAGACGACAAGGTGTACTTTCTCGATTCATCCGGTGGCGTGGACGTCCTCCGCATGCCCCGCGGCGGCCAGCCGGCCGTAATCGAGCCCTTTACGACCCTCATGCAAGACCCCAACCCTACCGCAGCCTATGCCCCGCCCTACGACGTTGTGTCCACAAAGATGGTCACCAAACACATCTTCTTCCACCATGGCAGCCTGTACCAGGTGGAAGAACACCAATGCCAACGTCACCTTGGGCAGCGGGTACTTCAGGATGTCTGCGCACGAGATTTTCGTCCTGAGGTGCGACCCGCAACGCTGGCCGTGCTGGGACGCGGTGAAGGATCTGGGAGGCTGCTCCGTGTTCCTCGGCAGGAGCAGCAGCCCGGCGGTGGTGCGCCCCGCTGTCCCAGAGGTGAGAGCCGATTGCGTGTACTGGATAGACTGGCAGGGCGTTTCGATGGTATGTGATATAGCCACCGGGACCTCCAAGCCGTGGGTGCTTCCTTGTGGTGCTGGCAAAGGTGACTGCTGGTACTTTGGTCACGATGACATGACGAGCATCGACGGGGAGGGGACAAATTAGACGGGGCAAATTCCTTGTGGTGCTGGCAAAGGTGACTGCTATGTCGAGCATGTTAGCTAACCCTAGGGGCAGCGGTACCAGTTTTGATAGACGGAAGAATAGGTTACAACTTACAAGTGCGTCGTTGTACACGAGTTCTGCAAATTCTTCTTTTACCGGCCGGTCTCCATAATGTACAGTTTAGTATTCTTTAATTTGTATTTTTATTCATTGCCGAAATATTGCATCTTTTAGTTGAAAGATTATATTCATATTCTGTAGTACCTATCGATTCAGCAGCCTGTTTCCTTTCTTTCATAGGATTTCAATCTTGTTTGAAGTTGTATACATTTAGCACGGTGGTTTTTGCGGGGTTCCGAAGGGATCACAGGGAGAGACTACAGAAACAACTCCCTCCCCTTCCCCCTCGTCTTGCCACTACCTAAGGAGGCCATCGACGAATCACGTGCAGGCTCCAGGGAGGGTGCCGGCGGAGCACCTTGCTGGGTTGTGCGGTGGGGAAATCTCGACTAATTCGGCGGAGTGGCATCGCAGTGGTTGTGCTAGCTCTAGTGCACACTACCAGAATCGTGAATAAGCCTGTGAGCCAATATATATTCCCGTCGGCCCCGCGTAGACTCCCAGGAAAATGTCATTTTACTGTGGGCCAGACACTGACCGACAGGTTTTTTCATCATATTCCTGTAGGTTCTGAGCAGGCGCACATGAAAAGTATATCTCTGTGCGTCGCGGCCCACAGGAATCGCATTCGGCCCTTCGCGCCCGCGGGCTGCCGCTTCGCGCCATCGGGTTTTTATTGCGCGCGCATTTTTTCGGAGAGGCCCACCCTTTTGTCTATTTTCCTATGTGTTTGGGCTCACAGAGTTAGGCCCAATACAAAAGGAGAGGGCAAACACGTACAGCCTCCATCCCCAATTCAGTTGTAGTCTCCAGAATCCTCTCGATCCCCAATCCAGTCCTGCGCTTCACCGCCGCCGCCACCATCGTCCGGTCCACAGCCGGAGCCGCCGCCACACCACCCTCCGGTCCATCGCCGCCGTCGCCACACCATCCTCCGGTCCACCGCCGCCGCCGCCGCCACACCATCCGCAGGTCCACCGCCGTGGCAGCAGCTACACCATCCTCCCATCTACCGTCGCGGCTGCCTCCCCTCCCTGCGGAAGGCCGTCCTTCCGCCTGCATCTTCCTCACCACTTGCGTAGTGCCGGTCTCTGCCTCGCCACCCGCCGGAGCACCAGCATCTGCCCCCCACCAAGCTCCCGTACTTGTCCCCCCATTCAGATTTACACGTCTTCACCTCCGGCTGCCTGTACTCCTCTACTCGCTGCCTCACAAGTCCCCATTCTCCATATCTCTGGTAATATATTACCTTCTTTTCCTAGATCTACGATTTGTTTGCTCTATTTCTTGTGTAGCGTACAAGCTTCGTTGGAACTAATTTAGGCACATCTGATTAGTATATGGTTGATTTGGATAAGTTCAAACACCAATTTTTATGGGTTCCAACGCAAAACTAGTTGTACATGACCATGTACAGTTCTTTGGTGTGCAAGTTGATTTGGACAGATTAGTTTTGGTTGTTCTTAGACGTAAGTTGGAGCTTCTGTAGCAACATCAGTGAACAGCTAGCATGTAGCTTATGTACATGACCATCTAACTGTTCATTTTTTCTAGGTTGTAGCTTCCGTGATACCTACCTGCTATTTATTTATTTATTTAAAGTGAATTTAAGATCTATAAATCCTAGAATAATCTTATCTTTTCATATTCCAGAAACATCAATGAACAGCTAGGGGAGTTGGCTGGCCACCCTTTTCGACGCCGTAATTTCCCAGCTTCAACAAGTATATTGGTAAGTTATAGCTTTGAGCTCTTAAATTTATGTCTGAAACAATTGTCTTTTTGTGAATTGTTATTTGTGCTGCTGCCCTTTAGTATGCTATTATTTTTCTGAAATAGCCCCATTTCTGTGAATTTTATTTCAGTATGAGTTCTTGGTTAAATAATGGAGAACCGTATAGTGGATGGGTGTTTGGTCAAGTCCCTTCTAATATATGGCTTGAAGAAACTGCATGATTTATAGACCAGGCCTTCTCTTCCGTAGCTGAAGGTGGTAAAATTAATTGTCCATGCGCCAAATGTCGGAATTATTTTCCGCAAGAAAGGCACATTGTAGAGAAACACTTGTATAAACATGGGTATAAGCCAAATTACAAAACCTGGACAGAACATGGTGAGAGTTTTGTAGCTGCTGCTGATGGATCTGTCCCTTTAGTACATCAAGAGGGCTGTAATGAAACTGATCGAATGGATAATATGTTGGTTGACTTAGGTGGTAGCCATCTTCCATCGGTTACTGAGGAGCCAACCTCCTCTGCCAAGGCTTTTTATAGGATGGTCAGTAGTGCCGATGAATTGGTACATGAGAACACAAAACACTCACGTCTTTTTGCTGTAGCTCGTTTGCTGGCTATGAAATCACAATACAACATGTCCATTGCACATTTTGATGATACCTTAAAAATAATCCATGAACTTTTGCCTCCTGAATCTAATTTGTCCGAAGACTTCTACCAATCCAAGAAACTCTTAGAAGGTCTTGGGATGCCATATGTCAAAATAGATGTGTGCAAAAATAATTGCATGTTGTATTACAAAGATAACAAACATAAAGAGAAGTGTGACTTTTGTGGCACATCTCGTTACGAGGAAGGCCAAAAGAAAATCCCACGTAAAGTTTTGCGGTACCTCCCTCTAAAAGATAGATTGCAAAGGCGTGCTAATGAAGAAAATGCAGAACTCAGGCGTGCTAAGGAGATGCTACAGCAGAAAGTAGATATGCATGGGCAGCTCATAACTGTATGTACAAATTAACGCCCAAATTCTAAACCAATGGATCTCAACTTCTCAATTATCAACTCGAGTAACATTTCTTCCTTTTGCAGGCACTTTTCAAGGAGATAGGAAAAGAGTTGCCAGCGCATATACTACATATACTAAGCCATGGAGCTGTTTCGCAACCAGAAGTAAGTGTATGAGAAACTTGAAGTTATCTATATCATATGGATGAATGTGTGATGTCCACTACTCAACTTGAATTTGTGCATTCCTTCTGACCTGTCTACGCTGATGTAGCTGCAATATCAACATTATGTTGCATATGAGATTTTTTTTCATGTTTTATATCAAGATATTTGGCTGTTTGCATCTGTGAGCTTGTCTACTCTCATAAGATTCTTTAGCTGTTATGCCCAATTTTTTTTTCATGTTTTATATCAAGATATTTGGAACTTCAAAGTAGCCTGGACATGTAAATGAAAAGAAAATCCATTCTTGGTGCCAAGCATTAATCAATAAATGGAAATTATTTTGTTCTGTTGTCTCCACTTATTATCCAACAAAGTATTGTGTTTTTATTGTTCTAAATCAGATTAAATAACAATTTGGTTACTTGGGCTTGATTCAGGGGACAAATAACTCGTCTCAAGCCGGCTCACAAGCGGTTGATGGCAACAATGATGTCATGGAGTCAAGCAAGGAGAACGACACCACTGGGAAAGTTGGTGATCAAATCGTTGACGCAGCAGCCAACCATGGCGGAAACTGATTGCTCAAACAACATGATAACATCAGACTGTAGGTGGTCTTCATACGCTCTTTTGTGGACTTGTGTATCCAGTATGGTTTAGGAATGAGAACTAACATCTGGTGGTAGTTGCAAGCCGGCGTATTTTGCTAGTATTGTTGTAGTTGGAAGGTCCTTTTGTGGATGGTACCATTGTAGCCTTGTAGTGTACTTTGTTGATCTATATGTATGGAACTAATGATGATATATGAAGTCTGATGTTGTCATATAAATCTATTCTCACATGGTCTCTGTGAAATAATGTAACATCTGTAGCATCTGGGTTAAGCACATTGCTTTTCCGGCAGGAATATGAAAAAAAACATCATGATGCAACAGTGACGGCCAACGGCTGACAGGAATGCACGAACGTTGCAGCTTTCCTAGCACAAATTCCTGTCGGCTGAACCTACAGGTATAAGTTGGTAGGAATGTCTCCTAGTACAAATTTCCTGGCGGCCTTTCCTGACAGGTGGTTGACAGGAATATGTATTTTCCGGGAGGCATAAATCTGACAGAGCATTTCTTTCGTGTGAGCCAACCGTCAGGAATAACCGACAGAAATAATATTCCTGTGGGCCGACCGGCAGGCATATTGTTTCATTCCTGGCAGGTTATGGCTGTCGGTTGTTCCTGTCGGTTGGCCGACAGGAATTATATTCCTGACGGCCAGTTTTATTTTCCTGATGGCTGTTGGCCCACACGCTTAGTCGCGTTTCTGGTAGTGGCAGAATTGTGCTACTAAAACATATATCGTACGACCTTGGAACAAACTATGGAGATAGGACTCTCAACATCCAGGTGCTCTATACCCTCTATGAACAGTAAATTCAAAAACAAATGAAAAAAATAAAAAAAAAATCTGAAACCTTGGAACATCAAACATCAATGTTCTTGCAAAGTTTCATTCTCAAATAACATTCGAGGAGCCCTCGCCTAAAAAAATAAAATCAATGTTCAAAGTTTATGCACACTTTTGAGCAGTAATTTTGATATTTTTTATGAGGGCTCATCGAGTGTTATTTGTGGCTGATAATTTGCAAGACCATCAAAAGTTCGATCATCTTTGATCCCGAAAGTTTCAGATTTTTTTTATTTCTTTTGTTTTTTTAATTTACTGTCCATGAGTGTAGGGGCACCGGGGAGATGTCTCACCTTTCTCGCAAATTGTGTGTGATGCACGTCAAAAAATTAAAATGTGTGCTCGAAAATGAAACATGTGCGATGAAAGATCCATAGGGTACGAGTTTGAGAAGGAAATCATGTGTGATAAAGAGCACACAGTTCAGTCCAAAGATGTACCCCCTCCGTTTCTTTTCACTCCACGTATAAAATATGGTCAAAGTCAAACTACATAAAATTTAACCAAATATATATAAAAAAATATGAACATCTACAATACAAAAACTATATAGTATATGAAAATACATTTTATGGTACATATAATAATATTGATTTCATATTATGAGTGTTGATATATTTTAATATAAAGTTAGTCAAACTTTACAAAGCTTGAATTTGACCAAACCTTATATGCAGACTAAAAAGAAAGGGAGGGAGTATGTAAGTACGATACATCGTGATAGCACGCACAGTAGAACTTTCCAAATTACGTGCGTTGATTGACAAACAATTTAAGTAAACAAATTGTGTGTGATGATGGGGAGCATCGCGCATGTTGCGTAATACACGCATAGTTTGCAAAGCTCTGCACATGCTTTTTTATGAGGCCACTCATGTGCGATGGCTCATGACAGCGCATACGATTATATAGTGAGAATTTTGTGCTCTACTGGGCAAACAAATTAATTAAAGAAACTGTGTGTGATACCATGAATCATCATCACAGTTTCGCCATGCGAATCATGTGCGATTTGATTTGCTATGTCTGCAGATGAACAACATGATCTGTCTACAAAACAACAACAGACGTAGAGCAAGTCTAGGATAGACGACTGCATCAACTTAAAAATACACACGCTCAATTTAAGGGATTAGACCCCATTAAATTTGCGATAATATTGCATTACAAAGTGGTTACATTGGGGTAGAACATAAATAGGTAATAGTATCTAATTTTACAAGGATTTCTAAGAACTAGCCAACATATACCAGTCTAGTCCTTCTTCTACTTAAATACACCTTCCATGCCATCGTCTTGACGAGGACGCTTCGTGCAGCTGACCGTCGGCTTATCGTCATCGTCGTCCTCCTTGTCCTTCTCATACTACCCCTCCTCCTCATCGTCTTCTTCATGGTTCTCCGAGTGATCCACCTCCGTCTCAGGATACTCCAACTTCGAGTCGGTCTCCGATGGCTGCTTTGAACCTTCAATGAACTCGATATATTCGAGGTCGTTAAAACTGGAGGGGCAGCAGGGCAGCGTCATGGATTACGCACCCAATAAATCCTTGCTTAAAGGGAGACTGCACGTGTCGTTGTCGCTGGAGGAGTCCTGGGTCCATTGCCCTTTCCAGGAGGCCATGGCTGCGCTGCAAGAAATTGCAGAGAGAGTGTGGGAGAATGTTGGGATGAAAAAGACAACAATGACGATTCCGGTGCGGTTGACACATTATATTGGCACATTAGAGGGTGGTTACAATTCTGATATAATCAACCACATTTAGTTACTGCGGTTGTAGTTCTCAAGATGATAACTACGCACATGGTTTTGAAACTTTGACGAATGTGCAATATTTTGACCATTGCACAAGATTCCTTGGAACAACGTGTGTGCGGTAACTATGATTCAATAGGTTGTGCGTTCTGAAGCAAATACACAAATAACATTCGACATTGCATATTTACACTTTTCATTCATAATGTATCATATATCATGGCTTGAGCAAGATTATTGAAAATTTTCAAGCGTTCTTAATGCTTCCCATTGACTAATGAATCTCTACCCAGTTCTCAAAAGTAATTCAAAATTGCACACGATAAAATTAAAGGAACTGTGCACGATTATTAGAACCACTAGATGCCCAATGGCGCAAAAGACAAATTACAGATAAGAAATGTAGCAAGTTATGAGCAATGCATTTTATGAATAATCTGCAAAGGGGCAAAAAAAAACGCAACCGGGAATTCAGATGAACTATTTGAAGGACTTTTTTTCTGAATTGTGGGCAAGTGATTATGTTCATATCGCGTTCTATAGAAAGCCTGACCGGAACCCAAGTCAACTTTGGTGAAAACATGCATTCCATTGCAATGTGAAAAAAAATCAGTGAACAAAAAGATACTGTTCTATCCACTCAAAGTCGTTTTTATTGTGAAAAACACAAACATCATGTCCTCCCAATGGTCATTTTCGTTTAAAGGTCATTTCTTTTCTTCTTTTTAATTTTGTATGAGAGCAGTTCTTAGTTATTATGAAGCTGATACGCAGAAATACAAAATTAATGCATGGTGGGTGAAATGATGCCCTTCTCGTGATCCCTACACATAAAAAGGATTTAGGAATGAGATGTATCAGGATGGCTTGACTCTGTATGACAGCAATTACCTGCTTCTCTGACTGAATCGAGATTCAACACGCATTCTTTTAGGCGTTAATTGTGGCGGAGAGATTCTCCATAGTACCACCTTAATGCTCAATGATCAAGCCGGCTCGGTGCTATCAGGTTGACTGGAGCCCAAGTGGGGAATCCACTGCTTGATGGGAGAGTCATGTTAGAGAATGTCAGTACATATTTGTCCTATTGAAAATAGTTTCTCCTTGAATTAGTGTTTGGTAATTTCAGCTTCAGCTCGTATGGTCAAGCAAATAATATCAATATCTTGATTGAAAATTATAAAACGACTATAATTTGAAAAAACAGGTTGTATGGGATGTACGTCCGTTAACTACCAAGTGAGCTCTTCCATAAAAGGATCACACATGAACATAACAGAGTATTGCGCGTAAATGTTAGTTTTGGTGCAAAAACAAGCATTGCATTGCCACGTGTAAAAAATTCAGTGAACAAAAAGTTAAATTCTATCCACTCAAACTCATTTTTTATTGTGAGGAACACAAACATGCATATTCCTTATGGTGATTTTCATTTAAATATCATTTCTTTTCTTCTTCTTTTTTCTCTTTTGCATGCGAGCATATCCTAATTATTATGAAGCGGGTACGAAGAAATGAAAAAATTACTGCATTGTGGGTGAAATGATGCATTTCTCAGGATCCTATTCATAAAAAGGATGGTGAACATTTCTTACTCGCGACTGGAATAGAAAGGGGAGGCATAGATGGTTGGGAGGGCAGAAGCTAGAGGTCTGGGACGTTCTTCCATTTTTTTTTGTTGCAGTTGTTTGTATCTCAAATGTTTAAACTCAGCTCTTAGCACTTACGCAACCACCTGCCTTTGCTCAAGCATCAGGCGTTAAGGGTTCAGTTTGAGGTGTGGTAAAATAGGAAGTGATATGGGTTGCATGCTGGAGCGACCGCATGATGTGCATGTACATTTAGGAATGAGACGTGTCAAGATGACTTGACTCCATAGAACTGTATGCTCTTGCTGGTATGAAAAAAATAGAGGTACCACAGGTGTGCTTCTAGGTGTTGATTGTGGCGGGGAGATTCTCCATAGCACTGGCTCCGGTTGCGGGAGAGGGAGGTGTGACCGCGGCTCGGGTGCAGTCTAATCCTGGTGGTAATGGCCCGCCCCGAGGGAAGTGGGGTGATGATGGTTTTAATGCTTATGGGGTTGGACAACATCGTGGCTCATCGTCTACGGGTGGCGGGCGTGGCTACGCATGGCAGGGAGATGGGTCAGACGAACGGCCTATCTACGGTCCGCCAGGAGGTTTTGTCAAGGGGGCATCTGGCCCCGACTACAGACAGCGAGGTGGCTACCGAGGGCACCGTGGGGGTCGCGGTGGTCGCGGTGGCAGGAACCGTTACCGCCAGCCCCCACCTCTGGTCGCGGTGGATCCGGTGGCCGAAGCTACCGGTCAGGAGATGGAGCTATCAGGGCAGGCTATGGAGGTGGTAACTGCTCTCGCGTCAGTGGACGTGCCACTGACAGAATCCGTAGAGATGGAGGCTGCTGGGGCTGTTCACAAGGCGGAGGAGGAGAGAGCCTCCAAGTGGGCTCGTAAAAAGGAAAAGATGTTGTGCTACCGTTGTGGTGAGAGAGGACACTTTATTGTTGAGTGTGAGACTGAGCTTTGTGATACTTGTCTTAAGCCGGTGCATGACTCGAGGGAATGCCCTATTCTGCGAGATCAGATGCCGAGTATCACCATTTATGGAGTCTATTGTTCTGAACTGATGTTTTTTGAGTCTCCCAGTGCGAGGGAGATATCTGACGAACCACAGAGTTCAACGACAGGGATTGTAAAGGTAACTAAGTGTGTGGTGTCTGAGGCACAGATTATTCACAGGCTTTCTGAGTTAATACCAGGTGACTTTGTGTGGGAACTTAGTCACCTCGAGGAGAATACATACAAGGTTGACCTTCCGACATTGGAGGACTTGGAGCGCATGCTCAGTTTTGGGTTATGCAGAGTCCCTGGTACTGAGTGCATCCTCGAGTTCCATGAGTGGAAACGAGTTGAGCCGCAGGGCAAGCCCCTCACTCAGGTTTGGCTGCGTTTCTCTGGGGCGCCTTCCAAGCCACTTCATGATGCCCGAGTTGCTGCTAGCTTGGGAATGCTGGTCGGGAAAACCGAGAAGGTTGATATGGCTTTCACCAGAGCTAATGGAGTGGCACGCTTACCGGTGAGTATCCTTGATATTGAGTTTGTAACCTCTCGTGGTCAAGTGGACTTACAAGGGCGAGGTCTTCAACCTTGAGATTGAGTTTGAGGACTCGGATCCTTTTGCGGAGGCTATGGCAGGGACGGATGTGGATATGCAGAATAAGGATGATGGTTCGGGTAACACGGAATCGCGAGGGGCTGAGGATGAGCAACAGTTGGCCAACGGGCCGAGATCCACCTCGTAGGCGCCTGGGTCTGGGGCGGCCCCTTCATTTTCAGCGCCTATGACCACTCTGAGATTCGGATCGTTTGAGCCTGCATCCGCTCCTCCGAGACTATGGAGCGACCAGGTGGAGTCTGAGGATGTGCTAGAGGGCACGCTACCACCCTTAGACTTTGCAGGGTTTGACGGCTCTGCCGCGAGAGGGGGGACTGTGGGCAGGCGGCCCCCTCTTCCCCTTCTTCTCCTGTTGCTTCACCTCGGTTGTGACGCCCCGAGACCGATGTGCCAGGTGTCTTCCAGTTATTCGCTGTTGTTGCCATGTCATTTGCTTGCGTGTTGCATCTTGCCATGTCATCATGTGCATTGCATCTTCATGTTTTCAAAACCTGCATCCGTCTGGGTTCCCCCAGTGCCATCCGTTATCCGTTCTGAGCCCAGACACACTTGCACACGCCCGCGGCATGTCCAAAATAGTATTTTATAAGTGGCCAAAAAATGTTCTCGGAATGGGATGAGAGTTGGCGTGTGGTCTTATTTTAGTGTTGGTAGACCGCCTGTCAAATTTCATCGCATTCGGAGCTCGTTTGATAGCCCAACCGTTAAACTATAGCGGCAATAGTAGCCGGTCTAACGTCGGACGTTTTTGGTCTCCAGAAACAGTCGCAGGGCCTCTCTTCTCTTCTCTCAGCCTGAGACCTTCTGCACAGTCCACTACTCAACGTCAGACCCTACCTAACCTCTCTCGTCCGCCCGCGGCCAATCCTCGCGCGCGCGTCCGAAAGCTGTCCCGGACCCGACTCGGACTTTCGCCATCGTTGTGTCCGGATCATCCCCAAACATCTACAAAACGTCTCCGTTTTCTTATTTGGGCTCCCTAACTATTTTATTCGCGATTGTTCGATTGCGATCGGAGGGACGATATACCCCTTAGTCTAACCCACCTACTATATATAGCTAGTCTATCCCTAGACCAAAACCCTATTTTCTAGGGATCCTCCCTGTCCAATCCCCGCCGCCAGCATCTCCCACCTCGGGATCCATCTCCACCCAATCCAACCACCGTCTCCATTTCCGTGCCCTCCCAATCACTTCAAAGCCGAAGCCCCCTGCCTTCCCGATCCACCCACCGAGCCAACCAGCACCGCCCAGGCCAGTACGGTCGCTGGCCCGCACTCTCTGCTCCCTCGCTCTCGATTGGATCGAGGGGAGGAGCCCCTCGACCCCGACCACGCCATCCGGTCCTTCCCGCCGGCTCGCCGGAGTCGCTGCCGGCGACCACCTCGGATCAGGCGACCCCGCGCTCTCCTCGTCCTTCCTCCCTGCCATCTGCTGCTACCCCAGGTCATCAGCGCCGCCGTTCCGCCCTCGATTCCTCTCTGCTCCCTCACCCTCATGAGCTTCCTCTCTCTCTCTCTCCCGCAGGATTGTCCCGTCGCCGCCCTGGAAGCTCCAGCGACCCCCACATCACCAGATCTGGCAGATCCCGGCCTTCTTCGCCCGTTCCAGGTCCTCCTCCGCGCCTCCCCGTTGGCGAGCCGCCGTCGTCCGCCGCCACTGTTGCGTCCTCCTCCCTGCTCGTGCGGAGGCACGAAGACGACGAGAAGGAACTACTCGCTCCGCTCGTAGGCCCCGTCATGGGCCAGATCCATCCAAGGCCCAGGAGCCCCTTGTCAGGCCTCTTTTCCACCGAACGGGCCTTGGCCCATGTGAGCAGCGCCCAGCCCCTATCCTGTGTTTGTTGGGCTAGGTAGTTTCAGCCAGTGGACGTGTTTTTTTCCTGGACGAATTTAATCATTTTTCCAGAGATTATAGTTTTACAGAAAAGCCCCTAAACTTCATGCATTTAATATCTCCACAACCGTGCATCGGATTAAAACAACTTATATATATATATATAATGCCTAGAATTTTGTGTAGTTTCATATTATGCCACTTTTATCCATGTTTGACATGCTTAAAATGATGTTTGTTTAAATTTGCTCCTATGTCATGCTAAAATGCTTTAATTCATAACTAAATAACTGTAACTCGGAATTTAATAATCTTTATATGTAAATGGGGTAGAAAAATGCCTAGTTTAAGATGGTGTACTTGTTTTGCATGCCTACCAACTCAAAAATTATGTTTAGGGCAGAACAGTACCAAACCTAAAATGTGCACATGAGGAGTTTCCGGAATTGTTGTTTTGTTGTTCGGGCCTCATTTAACCTTGCCTAGATTAGATAGTTTTATTGTGCTTCACCCTCTTGCCATGCTAACAACATTTAATTTTGTTGAGTACATAAACGAGAGAGAACTAAACAAGGCATGTGGTGTTTCGTCGATATGCAACTCGTTGCATATTGAGCTCCACTTAATTTGTAGGATTGTTTGTGCACTTTGCCATGCCATGCTTCATTAAACCGGACATGCATCATACTTGTTTGCGCATCGTGCCATGTTGATGTGTTGGTTGTTTACTATGTTGTGTGCTTCTTTCCGGTGTTGCTTCTTCGGGTTGGTTCCGTTAACGTCGCATTCGTGAGGATCCGTTCGACTTCGTTCATTTGTCTTCTTCATGGACTCGTTCTTCTTCCTTGCGGGATTTCAGGCAAGATGACCATACCCTCGAAATCACTTCTATCTTTGCTTGCTAGTTGCTCGCTCTTTTGCTATGCCTATGCTGCGATACCTACCACTTGCTTATCATGCCTCCCATATTATTGAGCCAAGCCTCTAACCCACCTTGTCCTAGCAAACCGTTGTTTGGCTATGTTACCGCTTTGCTCAGCCCCTCTTATAGCGTTGTTAGTTGCAGGTGAAGTTTGAAGTTTGTTCCTTGTTGGAACATGGAGATGTTGTTCCTTGTTGGAACATGTTTATTTGTTGGGATATCACAATACCTCTTATCTAATTAATGCATCTATATATTTGGTAAAGGGTGGAAGGCTCGGCCTTATGCCTGGTGTTTTGTTCCACTCTTGCCGCCCTAGTTTCCGTCATATCGGTGTTATGTTCCCAGATTTTGCGTTCCTTACACGGTTGGGTAATTATGGGAACCCCTTGACAGTTCGCCTTGAGTAAAACTCCTCCAGCAATGCCTAACATTGGTTTTACCATTCGCCACCTACCCCTTTTCTTTCCCTTGGGTTCTGCAGACTCAAGGGTCATCATTACTTTAACCCCCCCGGGCCAGTGCTCCTCTGAGTGTTGGTCCAACCTGTCAGCTGCCGGTGGCCACCAGGGGCAACTCTGGGCTGGCCTACCCGTACCTAGGACAATCTGAGTGTGCCCTGAGAAAGAGATATGTGTAGCTCCTATCAGGATTTGTCGGCACATTCGGGCGGTGTTGCTGGTTTAGTTTTACCTTGTCGAAATGTCTTGTAACCGGGATTCTGAGTCTGATCGGGTCTTCTCGCTAGAAGGAATGTCCTTCGTTGCCATGAGAGCTTGTCTTGGGCTAAGTTGGGACTCCCCTGCAGGGTTTTGAACTTTCGAAAGTCATGCCCGCGGTTATGGGCAGATGGGAATTTGTTAATGTCCGGTTGTAGAAAACCTGAAGTTGACCTTAATTAAAATATATCAACCGCGTGTGTTACCGTGATGGTCTCTTTCCGGCGGAGTCCGGGAAGTGAACACGGTGTTGGAGTTATGCTTGACGTAGGTTGTTTTAGGATCACTTCTTGATCATACTTTTATCGACCATGCTTTGCCTTCTCTTCTCGCTCTCATTTGCGTATGTTAGCCACCATATATGCTAGTCGCTTGCTGCAGCTCCACCTCATACCTTTACCTTACCCATAAGCTTAAATAGTCTTGATCGCGAGGGTGCGAGATTGCTGAGTCCCCGTGGCTCACAGATACTTCCAAAACCAGTTTGCAGGTGCCATTGAGTCCGTGCAGATGACGCAACCAAGCTCAGGAGGAGCTAGATGAAGATCTTGTCCTTTGTTTTGTTTCGTTCTAGTTGATCAGTAGTGGAGCCCAGTTGGGGTCGATCGGGGACCTTGTCGCCTTTGGGGTTCTTCTTTTATTTTGGTTCCGTAGTCGGACCTTGATTGTATTTGGATGATGTAATGCTTTATTCATGTACTTGTGTGAAGTGGCGATTGTAAGCCAGCTATGTATCTCTTTCCCTTATGTATTACATGGGTTGTGTGAAGATTACCTCACTTGCGACATTGCTTTCAATGCGGTTATGCCTCTAAGTCGTGCTTCGACACGTGGGAGATATAGCCGCATCGAGGGCGTTTCAAGTTGGTAATCAGAGCCTTCCCCGACCATAGGAGCCCCATTGCTTGATTGTTTTTAGCGGCCGAGTTGTGTCTAGAAAAATGTTTTGAATCATTTAGGATTTATATATCGGAGAGTTTAGGAATTCTTTTTACTCCCCAGTCTCCTCATCGCTCTGGTAAGGCATCCTGATATAGAGTTTTGACTCTTCTCTTCTCAAATTTCACTAAAAAAATTTAGGATCACGCGGGTATCTTGGAATCGTTCCGATGGTTTTGTGACGAGAACATTGCCTTGGTGCCTCCTGTTAGGGGTTTTGTGGCAGTGTCGCGGGGAGTTGAGCTCCGAGGTGTTTTCGTCATAATTTTATCGTTGCAGTTCTGGAATACCTGAGTTTAGTTCGCCGACATCGAAAATCTCTTTTATGCAGTTGTTGGTGAGATAACCTCGACGCCACCCAGTACTGGGGCGGGAGTTCGGGAGTATTGCCATAACTCGTATAACGGATCTTTTTTGAAGGTTGAGATAGATGATTTCCGAAGGTTTCTTGGTTATGTGTTGAAGGATGGATACAGCTGGATGTAGGATTTGCTAGTTTTGGGTGAGATATTATGCTTCCCCTGTATCCTCAACACCTGATTGCATAACCGAAAAGTTTCGGGAGTTTATAAGTGGGAATTCAAGTAGCTCTTAGGATATCTTTCCGACAGATGTATGATATGAAATTGGGGTTCGACATCTAGTGGTCCGCCTATTCACGGTTGGTTTTAAGTGGTCTCGTTGTGTCTTAAAGAGTCCTTGGCTATGCCGACTCGGGGACGCTTCGTATGTCATGTGCACTGCCTTGTACATGATGGTGCTGTACGATCGAGCCCGTGTAGGCCCCACCACGAAAACTTCGGATGAAATCTCTATCATATGTTTGTTCCGGCTTATTTTGCAAGCCAATCCTTTGTTTTGTTTTGAGTTGTGGTATTCGAGTTGCTTCGAAGTCAAATGTTGATTCCATACCTTCCCTAAGCGGTGGTCTCATACTCCGATGTGAACACTAATCCTTCATGATAATCGAGATTGCCATGGCAATCCTTTTTCAACCGGCGTGTTTTCTCTTCAAGTGGATCCGATCATTTCAACATTCGCAAGATCTAGTATCGGTTCTTCTCAACGGTGTTTGTTTCATCCGTCTCCAAGTTGCCTTTGTTTTCCCGCCCACCCACCCTTTTTCCTCAAGGACTCGGATTTCTTAATCAAGTATCCTTTTATTCTTGTGAAGTCTCTTCATTCTTTTCTTTCAATGTTCGTATCAAGTGATTCTCATGAAGATTCTAACGAAGCTTCAAGTTCGTCACTCTTCACTCATTTTCTTCTCCGGTGGATTTAATTCAAGCTTTGGTATTGATCATACTCCTTTTCTTTTTCCCAATGCCTATTTATGTCGGTGCACCTCTTAATCTTCCCCGCTTGCTATTCTTTTGTTCCGGAGTGCTAAAGATATCTCAGAAGATTCGTGTTTCCACTCTTAATCCGTTCAAGCTATTTTGAGGATGTTATCTCATTCAAGCCTTTTAATTCAACCGATGCAACCTCTCCTTTAATCATTTCAACGGTATTTCTTTTGAGTGGGCCCCAACCCACAGGTCTTTTCCCAGGATCTTACCTGACTCTTCTTATTCTCCCAGAGTTAATCTCAAATTCATTTCAAAGTTTGACGTAAGAATGAGTTATCATCAGTCAAATGCCTTTCTCCAAGATCTTTCCAATTCTTTTCATCGTTGACTCAACCTTTCCATTTTCCATTCCAAAGTATCTCAACAATTTGGTGGTCTCTCGTCGTCATTCTCATATTTTGAAGACCGAAGAAGAATTTTTCCTCCATATCTTGCTCCATTCACTCCAAGATTCACGATGCTAGCTTTATGCCATTCTCTCTTAATTGTTTTCGGTTGTGAGAATTCTTTACACCCTTCCAGAGAAATTCAAGAGTCTTCTCAGTTTGTTTATCCGGAGCCCATCATCTAAGATTTATTAATTCTAGATTGCAGCTCTCACCCTCCTAATTTTACCAGTGCATCGATCAAATATCCTCTAACAGTGCATGATCTCTTCGTTCTCATGTATCTAGATTGTCTCAAGTATCTTCCTTCATTTCACAATTCTTGCCAGGTGATTCATCCCTTTACTTCGTTCTTTTCAATTCTTACGGTGGTTTGTTCGAGAGTTTTCTTCCTTCGTGTATCATATCTATGCATTCGTGCTTTTCAAATTCTACCGGTGGATCGTTGAAGACCTTCTCATGTTTGCGCTATATCTATCTTAATCCTTTCTACGAGAATAAGTCATATGCGATCCGTTGCTTGTCATCAATTTAAATTGGTGAAGGATAAGCATAATGTAATTCTTATTCTTGTTTCATCCAAGAGATTAATTCCTTATTCCGGAGGTTCACCAAATTCTCGGTTTCACTTGTTTTCATCTTTTCATTCCTGGAGTTCCAAGCTCTAATTATCATGGAGATCCATCTAAATCATTGCAAGGATTCACCTTGTGTTTTCAATTTCTCTTTCTTTTGTTACCGGAGTTCTTCATGGAGGCTCGACATGGTGTTTCATCAAGGAATTAATTCCTTCTCAAAGTTTTCATCGAGATTCATTTCTAGGGAGCTCAAGCATTCTTCATCTTGCAATCCGGAGTGCAATTTCTTTCTACCGTATCTTTGGAGGTGGTATTATGCCATTCTTGATAATTTGAGTTCATGTGTCATGATTCACATGTTATTAAGAATGAGGCATTTTAAATCCATCAATCTATTCTTTGGAGTTATCTTGGGTTATATTTCACCTAAAGCCTTCCCTAAGGTTTGTTGCTATCTATGGTGCTTATAAAGGACCCAAGTTCTTCTTTATCCTCCCGGTGAAATACTTTCTCGTCTCCTTGTTCATACCAATCCAATTCTTTTCCCGTGAGTGGCAGGATTGTCAACTCATAATTTGAGACGTATTCCATAAGACCATATCAAGCTTATCTTTTCGTTGCTGATAATCTAACAACTCCGTTCTAGCATTGGTTGTAAGCATGCGCTGCCAAGATCTTGGTTTCTACTTCGTTCATTCCATTCCATTCTTCATTTTGTTCCGGAGGCTTTGTGATGTTGCTCTCTTCAACCCATCTTTTCGTTTTGTCAGGATCGTGTTCTTTTCTTGGTTTATCCATTTAACCAGAGTGTTGTGTCCGTTTGCTCAAGCTTTTTCATTTTATCAAGTCTTTCATCTCTTTTCAACCAGAATGCTACCCGAATCGGTTCTTTCTTATTCCTCTTTCTTTACGTAGTGCTTTCAACTTTGTTCTTCTTCGTTGCATTCTTTCTTCCAATTTGTTCAACCTCTATGAAGGAAATATGCCCTAGAGGCAATAATAAAGTTATTATTTATTTCCTTATAATCATGATAAATATTTATTATTCATGCTAGAATTGTATTAACCGGAAACATAATACATGTGTGAATACATAGACAAACAAAGTGTCACTAGTATGCCTCTACTTGACTAGCTCATTAATCAAAGATGGTTATGTTTCCTAACCATGAACAATGAGTTGTTATTTGATTAACGAAGTCACATCATTAGTTGAATGATCTGATTGACATGACCCATTCCATTAGCTTAGCACACGATCGTTTAGTATGTTGCTATTGCTTTCTTCATGACTTATACATGTTCCTATGACTATGAGATTATGCAACTCCTGTTTGCCGGAGGAACACTTTGGGTGCTACCAAACGTCACAACGTAACTGGGTGATTATAAAGGAGCATTACAGGTGTCTCCGAAGGTAGATGTTGGGTTGGCGTATATCGAGATTAGGATTTGTCACTCCGATTGTCGGAGAGGTATCTCTGGGCCCTCTCGGTAATACACATCACATAAGCCTTGCAAGCATTACAACTAATATGTTAGTTGTGAGATGATGTATTACAGAACGAGTAAAGAGACTTGCCGATAACGAGATTGAACTAGGTATTGGATACCGACGATCGAATCTCGGGCAACTAACATACCGATGACAAAGGGAACAACGTATGTTGTTATGCGGTCTGACCGATAAAGATCTTCGTAGAATATGTAGGAGCCAATATGGGCATCCAGGTCGCGCTATTGGTTATTGACCGGAGACATGTCTCGGTCATGTCTACATTGTTCTCGAACTCGTAGGGTCCGCACGCTTAAGGTTACGATGACAGTTATATTATGAGTTTATGCATTTTGATGTACCAAAGGTTGTTCGGAGTCCCGGATGTGATCATGGACATGACGAAGAGTCTCGAAATGGTCGAGACGTAAAGATTGATATATTGGAAGCCTATGTTTGGATATCGGATGTGTTCCGGGTGAAATCGGGATTTTACCGGAATACCGGGAGGGTTACCGGAACCCCCCGGGAGCTATATGGGCCATAGTGGGCCTTGGTGGAAAAGAGAAGAGGCTGCCCTAGATGGGCTTTGCGCCTCCCCCTTCCCCTAGTCCTATTAGGACTAGGAGAGGTGGCCGGCCCCCTCCTCCTCTTTTCCCCCTCCGCGAATCCTATTCCGACTAGGATTGGGGGGGGGGAATCCTACTCCTAGAGGGAGTAGGACTCTCCTGCGCCCTCCTCCTTGGCCGGCCAGCCTCCCCCCCTCTACTCCTTTATATACGGAGGCAGGGGGCACCTCTAGACACACAAGTTGATCCACGTGATCTATTCCCTAGCCGTGTGCGGTGCCCCCTGCCACCATATTCCTCGATAATACTGTAGCGGAGTTTAGGCGAAGCCCTGCTGCTGTAGTTCATCAAGATCATCACCACGCCGTCGTGCTGACGAAACTCTTCCCCGACACTTTGCTGGATCGGAGTCCGGGGATCGTCATCGAGCTGAACGTGTGCTCGAACTCGGAGGTGCCGTAGTTTCGGTGCTTGATCGGTTGGATCGTGAAGACGTACGACTACTTCCTCTACGTCGAGTCATCGCTTCCGCAGTCGGTCTGCGTTGGGTACGTAGACAACACTCTTCCCCTCGTTGCTATGCATCACATGATCTTGCGTGTGCGTAGGAAATTTTTTGAAATTACTACGAAACCCAATAGTGGCATCCAAGCCTAGGTTATTTATGTTGATGTTATATGCACGAGTAGAACACAAGTAAGTTGTGGACGATACAAGTCATACTGCCTACCAGCATGTCATACTTTGGTTCGGCGGTATTGTTGGACGAGACGACCCGGACCCACCTTACGCGTACGCTTACGCGAGACCGGTTCCCTCGACGTGCTTTGCACAGAGATGGCTTGCGGGCGACTGTCTCTCCAACTTTAGTTGAACCGAGTGTGGCTATGCCCGGTCCTTGCGAAGGTTAAAACGGAGTCTATTTGACAAACTATCGTTGTGGTTTTGATGCGTAGGTGAGATTGGTTCTTACTTAAGCCCGTAGCAGCCACGTAAAACATGCAACAACAAAGTAGAGGACGTCTAACTTGTTTTTGCAGGGCATGTTGTGATGTGATATGGTCAACACATGATGCTGAATTTATTGTATGAGATGATCATGTTTTGTAACCGAGTTATCGGCAACTGGCAGGACCCATATGGTTGTCGCTTTATTGTATGCAATGCAATCGCGATGTAATGCTTTACTTTATTACTAAACGGTAGTGATAGTCGTGAAAGCATAAGATTGGCGAGACGACAACGATGCTACGATGGAGATCAAGGTGTCGCGCCGGTGACGATGGTGATCATGACGGTGCTTCGGAGATGGAGATCACAGGCACAAGATGGTGATGGCCATATCATATCACTTATATTGATTGCATGTGATGTTTATCTTTTATGCATCTTATCTTGCTTTGATTGACGGTAGCATTATAAGATGATCTCTCACTAAATTATCAAGAAGTGTTCTCCCTGAGTATGCACCGTTGCGAAAGTTCTTCGTGCTGAGACACCACGTGATGATCGGGTGTGATAGGCTCTACGTTCAAATACAACGGGTGCAAAACAGTTGCGCACGCAGAATACTCAGGTTATACTTGACGAGCCAAGCATATACAGATATGGCCTCGGAACACGGAGACCGAAAGGTCGAGCGTGAATCATATAGTAGATATGATCAACATAATGATGTTCACCGATGAAACTACTCCATCTCACGTGATGATCGGACATGGTTTAGTTGATTTGGATCACGCGATCACTTAGAGGATTAGAGGGATGTCGATCTAAGTGGGAGTTCTTAAGTAATATGATTAATTGAACTTAAATTTATCATGAACTTAGTCCCTGATAGTATCTTGCTTGTTTATGTTGATTGTAGATAGATGGCTCGTGCTGTTGTTCCGTTGAATTTTAATGCGTTCCTTGAGAAAGCAAAGTTGAAAGATGATGGTAGCAATTACACGGACTGGGTCTGTAACTTGAGGATTATCCTCATTGCTGCACAGAAGAATTACGTCCTGGAAGCACCGCTGGGTGCCAGGCCTGCTGCTGGAGCAACGCCAGATGTTATGAACGTCTGGCAGAGCAAAGCTGATGACTACTCGATAGTTCAGTGTGCCATGCTTTACGGCTTAGAATCGGGACTTCAACGACGTTTTGAACGTCATGGAGCATATGAGATGTTCCAGGAGATGAAGTTGATATTTCAAGCAAATGCCCGGATTGAGAGATATGAAGTCTCCAATAAGTTCTATAGCTGCAAGATGGAGGAGAACAGTTCTGTCAGTGAGCATATACTCAAAATGTCTGGGTATAATAATCACTTGATTCAATTGGGAGTTAATCTTCCAAATGATTGCGTCATTGACAGAATTCTCCAATCACTGCCACCAAGCTACAAGAGCTTCGTGATGAACTATAATATGCAAGGGATGAACAAGACTATTCCCGAGCTCTTCGCGATGCTGAAAGCTGCGGAGGTAGAAATCAAGAAAGAGCATCAAGTGTTGATGGTCAACAAGACCACTAGTTTCAAGAAAAAGAGCAAAGGAAAGAAGAAGGGGAACTTCAAGAAGAACAGCAAGCCAGTTGCTGCTCAAGAGAAGAAACCCAAGTCTGGACCTAAGCCTGAAACTGAGTGCTTCTACTGCAAGCAGACTGGTCACTGGAAGCGGAACTGCCCCAAGTATTTGGCGGATAAGAAGGATGGCAAAGTGAACAAAGGTATATGTGATATACATGTTATTGATGTGAACCTTACTAATGCTCACAGTACCACCTGGGTATTTGATACTGGTTCGGTTGCTAATATTTGCAACTCGAAACAGGGGCTACGGATTAAGCGAAGATTGGCTAAGGACGAGGTGACGATGCGCGTGGGAAACGGTTCCAAAGTCGATGTGATCGCGGTCGGCACGCTACCTCTACATCTACCTTCGGGATTAATATTAGACCTAAACAATTGTTATTTGGTGCCAGCGTTGAGCATGAACATTATATCTGGATCTTGTTTAATGCGAGACGGTTATTCATTTAAATCAGAGAATAATGGTTGTTCTATTTATATGAGTAATATCTTTTATGGTCATGCACCCTTGAAGAGTGGTCTATTCTTATTGAATCTCGATAGTAGTAATACACATATTCATAATGTTGAAGCCAAAAGATGCAGAGTTGATAATGAAAGTGCAACTTATTTGTGGCACTGTCGTTTAGGTCATATTGGTATAAAGCGCATGAAGAAACTCCATACTGATGGACTTTTGGAACCACTTGATTATGAATCACTTGGTACTTGTGAACCGTGCCTCATGGGCAAGATGACTAAAACACCGTTCTCCGGTACTATGGAGAGAGCAACAGATTTGTTGGAAATCATACATACCGATGTATGTGGTCCGATGAATATTGAGGCTCGTGGCGGATATCGTTATTTTCTCACCTTCACAGATGATTTAAGCAGATATGGGTATATCTACTTAATGAAACATAAGTCTGAAACATTTGAAAAGTTTAAAGAATTTCAGAGTGAAGTTGAAAATCATCGTAACAAGAAAATAAAGTTTCTACGATCTGATCGTGGAGTAGAATATTTGAGTTACGAGTTTGGTGTACATTTGAAAAACTGTGGAATAGTTTCGCAACTCACGCCACCCGGAACACCACAGCGTAATGGTGTGTCCGAACGTCGTAATCGTACTTTACTGGATATGGTACGATCTATGATGTCTCTTACTGATTTACCGCTATCGTTTTGGGGTTATGCTCTAGAGACGGCCGCATTCACGTTAAATAGGGCACCATCAAAATCCGTTGAGACGACGCCTTATGAACTGTGGTTTGGCAAGAAACCAAAGTTGTAGTTTCTTAAAGTTTGGGGCTGCGATGCTTATGTGAAAAAGCTTCAACCTGACAAGCTTGAACCCAAATCGGAGAAATGTGTATTCATAGGATATCCAAAGGAAACTATTGGATACACCTTCTATCACAGATCCGAAGGCAAGACTTTTGTTGCTAAATTCGGAAACTTTCTTGAGAAGGAGTTTCTCTCGAAAGAAGTGAGTGGGAGGAAAGTAGAACTTGATGAGGTAACTGTACCTACTCCCTTGTTGGAAAGTAGTACATCACAGAAAATTGTTTCTGCGACACCTACACCAATAAGTGAGGAAGTTAATGATAATGATCATGAAACTTCAGAACAAGATACTACTGAACCTCGTAGATCAACCAGAGTAAGATCCGCACCAGAGTGGTACGGTAATCCTGTTCTGGAAGTCATGCTACTAGATCATGATGAACCTACGAACTATGAAGAAGCGATGGTGAGCCCAGATTCCGCAAAGTGGCTTGAAGCCATGAAATCTGAGATGGGATCCATGTATGAGAACAAAGTATGGACTTTGGTTGACTTGCCCGATGATCGGCAAGCAATTGAGAATAAATGGATCTTCAAGAAGAAGACTGACGCTGATGGTAATGTTACTATCTACAAAGCTCGACTTGTCGCGAAAGGTTTTCGACAAGTTCAAGGGATTGACTACGATGAGACCTTCTCACCCGTAGCGATGCTTAAGTCCGTCCGAATCATGTTAGCGATTGCCGCATTTTATGATTATGAAATTTGGCAGATGGACGTCAAAACTGCATTCCTGAATGGATTTCTGGAAGAAGAGTTGTATATGATGCAACCGGAAGGTTTTGTCGATCCAAAGGGAGCTAACAAAGTGTGCAAGCTCTAGCGATCCATTTATGGACTGGTGCAAGCCTCTCGGAGTTGGAATAAACGTTTTGATAGTGTGATCAAAGCATTTGGTTTTATACAGACTTTCGGAGAAGCCTGTATTTACAAGAAAGTGAGTGGGAGCTCTGTGGCATTTCTGATATTATATGTGGATGACATATTGCTAATTGGAAATGATATAGAATTTCTGGATAGCATAAAGGGATACTTGAATAAAAGTTTTTCAATGAAAGACCTCGGTGAAGCTGCTTACATATTAGGCATTAAGATCTATAGAGATAGATCAAGACGCTTAATTGGACTTTCACAAAGCACATACCTTGACAAAATTTTGAAGAAGTTCAAAATGGATCAAGCAAAGAAAGGGTTCTTGCCTGTGTTACAAGGTGTGAAATTGAGTAAGACTCAATGCCCGACCACTGCAGAAGGTAGAGAGAATATGAAAGATGTTCCCTATGCATCAGCCATAGGATCTATCATGTATGCAATGCTGTGTACCAGACCTGATGTGTGCCTTGCTATCAGTTTAGCAGGGAGGTACCAAAGTAATCCAGGAATGGATCACTGGACAGCGGTCAAGAACATCCTGAAATACCTGAAAAGGACTAAGGATATGTTTCTCGTATATGGAGGTGACAAAGAGCTCACCGTAAAAGGTTACGTTGATGCAAGCTTTGACACTGATCCGGACGATTCTAAATCGCAAACCGGATACGTGTTTACATTAAACGGTGGAGCTGTCAGTTGGTGCAGTTCTAAACAAAGCATCGTAGCGGGATCTACATGTGAAGCGGAGTACATAGCTGCTTCGGAAGCAACGAACGAAGGAGTCTGGATGAAAGAGTTCATATCCGATCTAGGTGTCATACCTAATGCATCGGGTCCAATGAAAATCTTTTGTGACAATACTGGTGCAATTGCCTTGGCAAAGGAATCCAGATTTCACAAAAGGACCAAACACATCAAGAGACGCTTCAACTCCATCCGGGATCTAGTCCAGGTGGGAGACATAGAGATTTTCAAGATACATACGGATCTGAATGTTGTAGACCCGTTGACTAAGCCTCTTCCACGAGCAAAACATGATCAGCACCAAAGCTCCATGGGTGTTAGAATCATTACAGTGTAATCTAGATTATTGACTCTAGTGCAAGTGGGAGACTGAAGGAAATATGCCCTAGAGGCAATAATAAAGTTATTATTTATTTCCTTATAATCATGATAAATATTTATTATTCATGCTAGAATTGTATTAACCGGAAACATAATACATGTGTGAATACATAGACAAACAAAGTGTCACTAGTATGCCTCTACTTGACTAGCTCATTAATCAAAGATGGTTATGTTTCCTAACCATGAACAATGAGTTGTTATTTGATTAACGAGGTCACATCATTAGTTGAATGATCTGATTGACATGACCCATTCCATTAGCTTAGCACACGATCGTTTAGTATGTTGCTATTGCTTTCTTCATGACTTATACATGTTCTTATGACTATGAGATTATGCAACTCCCGTTTGCCGGAGGAACACTTTGGGTGCTACCAAACGTCACAACGTAACTGGGTGATTATAAAGGAGCATTACAGGTGTCTCCGAAGGTAGATGTTGGGTTGGCGTATATCGAGATTAGGATTTGTCACTCCGATTGTCGGAGAGGTATCTCTGGGCCCTCTCGGTAATACACATCACATAAGCCTTGCAAGCATTACAACTAATATGTTAGTTGTGAGATGATTTATTACGGAACGAGTAAAGAGACTTGCCGATAACGAGATTGAACTAGGTATTGGATACCGACGATCGAATCTCGGGCAACTAACATACCGATGACAAAGGGAACAACGTATGTTGTTATGCGGTCTGACCGATAAAGATCTTCGTAGAATATGTAGGAGCCAATATGGGCATCCAGGTCCCGCTATTGGTTATTGACCGGAGACGTGTCTCGGTCATGTCTACATTGTTCTCGAACCCGTAGGGTCCGCACGCTTAAGGTTATGATGACAGTTATATTATGAGTTTATGCATTTTGATGTACTGAAGGTTGTTCGGAGTCCCGGATGTGATCATGGACATGATGAGGAGTCTCGAAATGGTCGAGACGTAAAGATTGATATATTGGAAGCCTATGTTTGGATATCGGATGTGTTCCGGGTGAAATCGGGATTTTACCGGAATACCGGGAGGGTTACCGGAACCCCCCGGGAGCTATATGGGCCATAGTGGGCCTTGGTGGAAAAGAGAAGAGGCTGCCCTAGATGGGCTGTGCGCCTCCCCCTTCCCCTAGTCCTATTAGGACTAGGAGAGGTGGCCGGCCCCCTCCTCCTCTTTTCCCCCTCCGCGAATCCTATTACGACTAGGATTGGGGGGGGGGGGGGAATCCTACTCCTAGAGGGAGTAGGACTCTCCTGCGCCCTCCTCCTTGGCCGGCCAGCCTCCCCCCCCTCTACTCCTTTATATATGGAGGCAGGGGGCACCTCTAGACACACTAGTTGATCCACGTGATCTATTCCTTAGCCGTGTGCGGTTCCCCCTGCCACCATATTCCTCGATAATACTGTAGCGGAGTTTAGGCGAAGCCCTGCTGCTGTAGTTCATCAAGATCATCACCACGCCGTCGTGCTGACGGAACTCTTCCCCAACACTTTGCTGGATCGAAGTCCGGGGATCGTCATCGAGCTGAACGTGTGCTCGAACTCGGAGGTGCCGTAGTTTCGGTGCTTGATCGGTTGGATCGTGAAGACGTACGACTACTTCCTCTACGTCCTGTCATCGCTTCCGTAGTCGGTCTGCGTTGGGTACGTAGACAACACTCTTCCCCTCGTTGCTATGCATCACATGATCTTGCGTGTGCGTAGGAAATTTTTTGAAATTACTACGAAACCCAACACTCTAAAGGTTCGTGGTTTCACTCGTTTGTCAAAGAAGGAACTTAGTTTTTACCGCTTATCTTCCTTTTCCGTTGCCCCTCCGGTGCCATTCTAGATCTCGGGACGAGATCCTCTCATAGTGGTGGAGTGTTGTGACGCCCCGAGACCGATGTGCCAGGTGTCTTCCAGTTATTCGCTGTTGTTGCCATGTCATTTGCTTGCGTGTTGCATCTTGCCATGTCATCATGTGCATTGCATCTTCATGTTTTCAAAACCTGCATCCGTCCGGGTTCCCCCAGTGCCATCCGTTGTCCGTTCTGAGCCCAGACACACTTGCACACGCCCGCGGCATGTCCAAAATAGTATTTTATAAGTGGCCGGAAAATGTTCTCGAAATGGGATGAGAGTTGGCATGTGGTCTTATTTTAGTGTAGGTAGACCGCCTGTCAAATTTCATCACGTTCGGAGCTTGTTTGATAGCCCAACCGTTAAACTATAGCGGCAATAGTAGTCGGTCTAACGTCGGACGTTTTCAGTCTCCGGAATAGTCGCAGGGCCTCTCTTCTCTCAACCTGAGACCTTCTGCATAGTCCACTACTCACCGTCAGACCCTACCTAACCTCTCTCGTCCGCCCGCGGCCAATCCTCGCGTGCGCGTCCGAAAGCTGTCCCGGACCCGACTCAGACTGTCGTCACCGTTGTGTCCGCATCATCCCCAAACATCTACAAAATGTCTCCGTTTTCTTATTTGGGCTCCCTAACTATTTTATTCGCGATCGTTCGATTGCGATCGGAGGGACGATATACCCCTTAGTCTAACCCACCTACTATATATAGCTAGTCTAACCCTAGACCAAAACCCTATTTTCTAGGGATCCTCCCTGTCCAATCCCCGCCGCCAGCATCTCCCACCTCGGGATTCATCTCCACCCAATCCAACCACCGTCTCCATTTCCGTGCCCGCCCAATCACTGCAAAGCCAAAGCCCCCTGCCTTCCCGATCCACCCACCGAGCCAACCAGCACCGCCCAGGCCTGTACGGTTGCTGGCCCGCACTCTCTGCTCCCTCGCTCTCGATTGGATCGAGGGGAGGAGCCCCTCGACCCCGACCACGCCATCTGGTCCTTCCCGCCGGCTCGCCGGAGTCGCTGCCGGTGACCACCTCGGATCAGGCGACCCCGCGCTCTCCTCGTCCTTCTTCCCTGCCATCTGCTGCCGCCCCAGGTCATCAGCGCCGCCGTTCCGCCCTCGATTCCTCTCAGCTCCCTCACCCTCATGAGCTTCCTCTCTCTCTCTCTCTCTCCCGCAGGATTGTCCCGTCGCCGCCCTGGAAGCTCCAGTGACCCCCACATCACCAGATCTGGCGGATCCCGGCCTTCTTCGTCCGTTCCAGGTCCTCCTCCGCGCCTCCCCGTTGACGAGCCGCCGTCGTCCGCCGCCACTGTTGCGTCCTCCTCCCTGCTCGTGCGGAGGCACGAGGACGACGAGCAGGAACTGCTCGCTCCGCTCTTAGGCCCCGTCGTGGGCCAGATCCATCCAAGGCCCAGGAGCCCCTTGTCAGGCCTCTTTTCCACCGAACGGGCCTTGGCCCATGTGAGCAGCGCCCAGCCCCTATCATGTGTTTGTTGGGCTAGGTAGTTTCAGCCAGTGGACGTGTTTTTTTTCCTGGACGAATTTAATCATTTTTCCAGAGATTATAGTTTTATAGAAAAGCCCCTAAACTTCATGCATTTAATATCTCCACAACCGTGCATCGGATTAAAACAACTTATATATATATAAAATGCCTAGAATTTTGTGTAGTTTCATATTATGCCACTTTTATCCATGTTTGACATGCTTAAAATGATGTTTGTTTAAATTTGCTTCTATGTCATGCTAAAATGCTTTAATTCATAACTAAATAACCGTAACTCGGAATTTAATAATCTTTATATGTAAATGGGGTAGAAAAATGCCTAGTTTAACATGGTGTACTTGTTTTGCATGCCTAACAAGTCAAAAATTATGTTTAGGGCAGAACAGTACCAAACCTAAAATGTGCACATGAGGAGTTTCCGGAATTGTTGTTTTGTTGTTCCGGCCTCATTTAACCTTGCCTAGATTAGATAGTTTTATTGTGCTTCACCCTCTTGCCATGCTAACAACATTTAATTTTGTTGAGTACATAAATGAGAGAGAACTAAACAAGGCATGTGGTCTTCCGTCGATATGCAACTCGTTGCATATTGAGCTCCACTTAATTTGTAGGATTGTTTGTGCACTTTGCCATGCCATGCTTCATTAAACCGGACATGCATCATACTTGTTTGCGCATCGTGCCATGTTGATGTGTTGGTTGTTTACTATGTTGTGTGCTTCTTTCCGGTGTTGCTTCTTTGGGTTGGTTCCGTTAACGTCGCATTCATGAGGATCCGTTCGACTTCGTTCGTTTGTATTCTTCATGGACTCGTTCTTCTTCCTTGCGGGATTTCAGGCAAGATGACCATACCCTCGAAATCACTTCTATCTTTGCTTGCTAGTTGCTCTCTCTTTTGCTATGCCTATGCTGCGATACCTACCACTTGCTTATCATGCCTCCCATATTGTTGAGCCAAGCCTCTAACCCACCTTGTCCTAGCAAACTGTTGTTTGGCTACGTTACCGCTTTGCTCAGCCCCTCTTATAGCGTTGTTAGTTGCAGGTGAAGTTTGAAGTTTGTTCCTTGTTGGAACATGGAGATGTTGTTCTTTGTTGGAACATGTTTACTTGTTGGGATATCACAATACCTCTTATCTAATTAATGCATCTATATATTTGGTAAAGGGTGGAAGGCTCGACCTTATGCCTGGTGTTTTGTTCCACTCTTGCCGCCCTAGTTTCCGTCATATCGGTGTTATGTTCCCGGATTTTGCGTTCCTTACGCGGTTGGGTAATTATGGGAACCCCTTGACAGTTCGCCTTGAGTAAAACTCCTCCAGCAATGCCCAACATTGGTTTTACCATTCGCCACCTACCACTTTTCTTTCCCTTGGGTTCTGCAGACTCAAGGGTCATCATTACTTTAACCCCCCCAGGCCAGTGCTCCTCTGAGTGTTGGTCCAACCTGTCAGCTGCCGGTGGCCACCAGGGGAAACTCTGGGCTGGCCTACCCGTACCTAGGACAATCTGAGTGTGCCCTGCGAAAGAGATATGTGTAGCTCCTATCAGGATTTGTCGGCACATTCGGGCGGTGTTGCTGGTTTAGTTTTACCTTGTCGAAATGTCTTGTAACCGGGATTCTGAGTCTGATCGGGTCTTCTCGCTAGAAGGAATGTCCTTCGTTGACCATGAGAGCTTGTCATGGGCTAAGTTGGCACTCCCCTGCAGGGTTTTGAACTTTCGAAAGTCATGCCCGCGGTTATGGGCAGATGGGAATTTGTTAATGTCCGGTTGTAGAAAACCTGAAGTTGACCTTAATTAAAATATATCAACCGCGTGTGTTACCGTGATGGTCTCTTTCCGGCGGAGTCTGGGAAGTGAACACGGTGTTGGAGTTATGCTTGACGTAGGTTGTTTTAGGATCACTTCTTGATCATACTTTTATCGACCATGCTTTGCCTTCTCTTCTCGCTCTCATTTGCGTATGTTAGCCACCATATATGCTAGTCGCTTGCTGCAGCTCCACCTCATACCTTTACCTTACCCATAAGCTTAAATAGTCTTGATCGCGAGGGTGCGAGATTGCTGAGTCCCCGTGGCACACAGATACTTCCAAAACCAGTTTGCAGGTGCCGTTGAGTCCGTGCAGATGACGCAACCAAGCTCAGGAGGAGCTCGATGAAGATCTTGTCCTTTGTTTTGTTTCGTTCTAGTTGATCAGTAGTGGAGCCCAGTTGGGGTCGATCAGGGACCTTGTCGCCTTTGGGGTTCTTCTTTTATTTTGGTTCCGTAGTCGGACCTTGATTGTATTTGGATGATGTAATGCTTTATTCATGTACTTGTGTGAAGTGGCGATTGTAAGCCAGCTATGTATCTCTTTCCCTTATGTATTACATGGGTTGTGTGAAGATTACCTCACTTGCGACATTGCTTTCAATGCGGTTATGCCTCTAAGTCGTGCTTCGGCACATGGCAGATATAGCCGCATCGAGGGCGTTTCAAGTTGGTAATCAGAGCCTTCCCCGACCATAGGAGCCCCATTGCTTGATCGTTTTTAGCGGCCGAGTTGTGTCTAGAAAAATGTTTTGAGTCATTTAGGATTTATATATCGGAGAGTTTAGGAATTCTTTTTACTCCCCAGTCTCCTCATCGCTCTGGTAAGGCATCCTGATACAGAGTTTTGACTCTTCTCTTCTCAAATTTCACTAAAAAGAATTTAGGATCACGCGGGTATCTTGGAATCGTTCCGATGGTTTTGTGACGAGAACATTTCCTTGGTGCCTCCTGTCAGGGGTTTTGTGGCAGTGTCGCGGGGAGTTGAGCTCCGAGGTGTTTTCGTCATAATTTTATCGTTGCAGTTCTGGAATACCTAAGTTTAGTTTGCCGACATCGAAAATCTCTTTTATGCAGTTGTTGGTGAGATAACCTCGACGCCACCCAGTACTGGGGCGGGAGTTCGGGAGTATTGCCATAACTCGTATAACAGATGCTTTTTGAAGGTCGAGATAGATGATTTCCGAAGGTTTCTTGGTTATGTGTTGAAGGATGGATACAGCTGGATGTAGGATTTGCTAGTTTTGGGTGAGATATTATGCTTCCCCTGTATCCTCAACACCTGATTGCATAACCGAAAAGTTTCTGGAGTTTATAAGTGGGAATTCAAGTAGCTCTTAGGATATCTTTCCGACAGATGTATGATATGAAATTGGGGTTCGACGTCTAGTGGTCCGCCTATTCACGGTTGGTTTTACAGTGGTCTCGTTGTGTCTTAAAGAGTCCTTGGCTATGCCGACTCGGGGACGCTTCGTATGTCATGTGCACTGCCTTGTACATGATGGTGCTGTACGATCGAGCCCGTGTAGGCCCCACCACGAAAACTTCGGATGAAATCTCTATCATATGTTTGTTCCGGCTTATTTTGCAAGCCAATCCTTTGTTTTGTTTTGAGTTGTGGTATTCGAGTTGCTTCAAAGTCAAATGTTGATTCCATAACTTCCCTAAGCGGTGGTCTCATACTCCGATGTGAACACTAATCCTTCATGATAATCGGGATTGCCATGGCAATCATTTTTCAACCGGCGTGTTTTCTCTTCAAGTGGATCCGATCATTTCAACATTCGCAAGATCTAGTATCAGTTCTTCTCAACGGTGTTTGTTTCATCCGTCTCCAAGTTGCCTTTGTTTTCCCGCCCACCCACCCTTTTTCCTCAAGGACTCGGATTTCTTAATCAAGTATCCTTTTATTCTTGTGAAGTCTCTTCATTCTTTTCTTTCAATGTTCGTATCCAGTGATTCTCATGAAGATTCTAACGAAGCTTCAAGTTCGTCACTCTCCACTCATTTTCTTCTCCGGTGGATTTAATTCAAGCTTTGGTATTGATCATACTCCTTTTCTTTTTGCCCAATGCCTTTTTATGCCGGTGCACCTCTTAATCTTCCCCGCTTACTATTCTTTTGTTCCGGAGTGCTAAAGATATCTCAGAAGATTCGTGTTTCCACTCTTAATCTGTTCAAGCTATTTTGAGGATGTTATCTCATTCAAGCCTTTTAATTCAACCGATGCAACCTCTCCTTTAATCATTTCAACGGTATTTCTTTTGAGTGGGCCCCAACCCACAGGTCTTTTCCCAGGATCTTACCTGACTCTTCTTATTCTCCTGGAGTTAATCTCAAATTCATTTCAAAGTTTGACGTAAGAATGAGTTATCATCAATCAAATGCCTTTCTCCAAGATCTTTCCAATTCTTTTCATTGTTGACTCAACCTTTCCATTTTCCATTCCAGAGTATCTCAACAATTTGGTGGTCTCTCGTCGTCATTCTCAGATTTTGAAGACCGAAGAAGAATTTTTCCTCCATATCTTGCTCCATTCTCTCCAAGATTCACGGTGCTAGCTTTATGCCATTCTCTCTTAATTGTTTTCGGTTGTGAGAATTCTTTACACCCTTCCGGAGCAATTCAAGAGTCTTCTCAGTTTGTTTATCCGGAGCCCATCATCTAAGATTTATTAATTCTAGATTTCAGCTCTCACCCTCCTAATTTTACCCGTGCATCGATCAAATATCCTCTAATCAGTGCATGATCTCTTCGTTCTCATGTATCTAGATTGTCTCAAGTATCTTCCTTCATTACACAATTCTTGCCAGGTGATTCATCCCTTTACTTCGTTCTTTTCAATTCTTACGGTGGTTTGTTCGAGAGTTTTCTTCCTTCGTGTATCATATCTATGCATTCGTGCTTTTCAAATTCTACCGGTGGATCGTTGAAGACCTTCTCATGTTTGCGCTATATCTATCTTAATCCTTTCTACGAGAATAAGTCATATGCGATCCGTTGCTTTTCATCAATTTAAATTGGTGAAGGATAAGCATAATGTAATTCTTATTCTTGTTTCATCCAAGAGATTAATTCCTTATTCCGGAGGTTCACCAAATTCTCGGTTTCACTTGTTTTCATCTTTTCTTTCCTGGAGTTCCAAGTTCTAATTATCACGGAGATCCATCTAAATCATTGCAAGGATTCACCTTGTGTTTTCAATTTCTCTTTCTTTTGTTACCGGAGTTCTTCATGGAGGCTCGACATGGTGTTTCATCAAGGAATTAATTTCTTCTCAAAGTTTTCATCGAGATTCATTTCTAGGGAGCTCAAGCATTCTTCATCTTGCAATCCAGAGTGCAATTTCTTTCTACCATATCTTTGGAGGTGGTATTATGCCATTCTTGATAATTTGAGTTCATGTGTCATGATTCACATGTTATTAAGAATGAGGCATTTTAAATACATCAATCTCTTCTTTGGAGTTATCTTGGGTTATATTTCACCTAAAGCCTTCCCTAAGGTTTGTTGCTATCTATGGTGCTTATAAAGGACCCAAGTTCTTCTTTATCCTCCCGGTGAAATACTTTCTCGTCTCCTTGTTCATACCAATCCAATTCTTTTCCCGTGAGTGGCAGGATTGTCAACTCATAATTTGAGACGTATTCCATAAGACCATATCAAGCTTATCTTTTCGTTGCTGATAATCTAACAACTCCGTTCTAGCATTGGTTGTAAGCGTGCGCTGCCAAGATCTTGGTTTCTACTTCGTTCATTCCATTCCATTCTTTATTTTGTTCCGGAGGCTTTGTGATGTTGCTCTCTTCAACCCATCTTTTCGTTTTGTCAGGATCGTGTTCTTTTCTTGGTTTATCCATTTAACCAGAGTGTTGTGTCCGTTTGCTCAAGCTTTTCCATTTTATCAAGTCTTTCATCTCTTTTCAACCAGAATGCTACCCGAATCGGTTCTTTCTTATTACTCTTTCTTTACGTAGTGCTTTCAACTTTGTTCTTCTTCGTTGCATTCTTTCTTCCAATTTGTTCAACCTCTATAGGTTCGTGGTTTCACTCGTTTGTCAAAGAAGCAACTTAGTTTTTACCGCTTATCTTCCTTTTCCGTTGTCCCTCCGGTGCCATTCTAGATCTCGGGACGAGATCCTCTCGTAGTGGTGGAGTGTTGTGACGCCCCGAGACCGATGTGGCAGGTGTCTTCCAGTTATTCGCTGTTGTTGCCATGTCATTTGCTTGCATGTTGCATCTTGCCATGTCATCATCTGCATTGCATCTTCATGTTTTCAAAACCTGCATCCGTCCGGGTTCCCCCAGTGCCATCCGTTGTCCGTTCTGAGCCCAGACACACTTGCACACGCCCGCGGCATGTCTGAAATATTATTTTATAAGTGGCCGGAAAATGTTCTCGAAATGGGATGAGAGTTGGCGTGTGGTCTTATTTTAGTGTAGGTAGACCGCCTGTCAAATTTCATCACGTTCGGAGCTCGTTTGATAGCCCAACCGTTAAACTATAGCGGCAATAGTAGCCGGTCTAACATCGGACGTTTTCGATCTCCGGAACAGTCACAGGGCCTCTCTTCTCTTCTCTCAGCCTGAGACCTTCTGCACAGTCCACTACTCACCGTCAGACCCTACCTAACGTCTCTCGTTCGCCCGCGGCCAATCCTCGCGCGCGCATCCGAAAGCTGTCCCGGACCCGACTCAGACTGTCGTCACCGTTGTGTCCGGATCATCCCCAAACATCTACAAAATGTCTCCGTTTTCTTATTTGGGCTCCCTAACTATTTTATTCACGATCGTTCAATTGTGATCGGAGGGACGATATACCCCTTAGTCTAACCCACCTACTATATATAGCTAGTCTAAACCTAGACCAAAACCCTATTTTCTAGGGATCCTCCCTGTCCAATCCCCGCCGCCAGCATCTCGCACCTCGGGATCCATCTCCACCCAATCCAACCACCGTCTCCATTTCCGTGCCCGCCCAATCACTGCAAAGCCGAAGCCCCCTGCCTTCCCGATCCACCCACCGAGCCAACCAGCACCGCCCAGGCCTGTACGGTTGCTGGCCCGCACTCTCTGCTCCCTCGCTCTCGATTGGATCGAGGGGAGGAGCCCCTCGACCCCGACCACGCCATCTGTTCCTTCCCGCCGGCTCGCCGGAGTCGCTGCTGATGGGTTTCGTAGTAATTTCAGAAAAATTCCTATGCACACGCAAGATCATGTGATGCATAGCAACGAGGGGAAGAGTGTTGTCTGCGTACCCAACGCAGACCGACTGCGGAAGCGATGACACGACGTAGAGGAAGTAGTCGTACGTCTTCACGATCCAACCGATCAAGCACCGAAACTACGGCACCTCCGAGTTCGAGCACACGTTCAGCTCGATGACGATCCCCGGACTCCGATCCAGCAAAGTGTCGGGGAAGAGTTCCGTCAGCACGACGGCGTGGTGACGATCTTGATGAACTACAGCAGCAGGGCTTTGCCTAAACTCCGCTACAGTATTATCGAGGAATATGGTGGCAGGGGGCACCGCACACGGCTAAGGAATAGATCACGTGGATCAACTTGTGTGTCTAGAGGTGCCCCCTGCCTCCGTATATAAAGCAGTAGAGGGGGGAGGCTGGCCGGCCAAGCAGGAGGGCGCAAGAGAGTCCTACTCCCTCTAGGAGTATGATTCCCCCCCCCCCCCAATCCTAGTCGGAATAGGATTCGCGGAGGGGGAAAAGAGGAGGAGGGGGCCGGCCACCTCTCCTAGTCCTAATAGGACTAGGGGAAGGGGGAGGCGCACAGCCCATCTAGGGCAGCCTCTTCTCTTTTCCACCAAGGCCCACTATGGCCCATATAGCTCCCGGGGGGTTCCGGTAACCCTCCCGGTATTCCGGTAAGATCCCGATTTCACCCGGAACACATCCGATATCCAAACATAGGCTTCCAATATATCAATCTTTACGTCTCGACCATTTAGAGACTCCTCGTCATGTCCATGGTCACATCCGGGACTCCGAACAACCTTCGGTACATCAAAATGCATAAACTCATAATATAAATGTCATCGTAACCTTAAGCGTGCGGACCCTACGGGTTCGAGAACAATGTAGACATGACCGAGACATGTCTCCGGTCAATAACCAATAGCGGGACCTGGATGCCCATATTGGCTCCTATATATTCTACGAAGATCTTTATCGGTCAGACCGCATAACAACATACGTTGTTCCCTTTGTCATCTTTATGTTACTTGCCCGAGATTCGATCGTCGGTATCCAATACCTAGTTCAATCTCGTTATCGGCAAGTCTCTTTACTCGTTCTGTAATACATCATCTCACAACTAACATATTAGTTGGAATGCTTGCAAGGCTTATGTGATGTGTATTACCGAGAGGGCCCAGAGATACCTCTCCGACAATCGGAGTGACAAATCCTAATCTCGATATACGCCAACCCAACATCTACCTTCGGAGACACCTGTAATGCTCCTTTATAATCACCCAGTTACGTTGTGACGTTTGGTAGCACCCAAAGTGTTCCTCCGGCAAACGGGAGTTGCATAATCTCATAGTCATAGGAACATGTATAAGTCATGAAGAAAGCAATAGCAACATACTAAACGATCATGTGCTAAGCTAATGGAATGGGTCATGTCAATCAGATCATTCAACTAATGATGTGACCTTGTTAATCAAATAACAACTCATTGTTCATGGTTAGGAAACATAACCATCTTTGATTAACGAGCTAGTCAAGTAGAGGCATACTAGTGACACTTTGTTTGTCTATGTATTCACACATGTATTATGTTTCCGGTTAATACAATTCTAGCATGAATAATAAATATTTATCATGATTATAAGGAAATAAATAATAACTTTATTATTGCCTCTAGGGCATATTTCCTTCAGTCTCCCACTTGCACTAGAGTCAATAATCTAGATTACACTGTAATGATTCTAACACCCATGGAGCTTTGGTGCTGATCATGTTTTGCTCATGGAAGAGGCTTAGTCAACGGGTCTGCAACATTCAGATCCGTATGTATCTTGCAAATCTCTATGTCTCCCACCTGGACTAGATCCCGGATGTAGTTGAAGCGTCTCTTGATGTGTTTGGTCCTTTTGTGAAATCTGGATTCCTTTGCCAAGGCAATTGCACCAGTATTGTCACAAAAGATTTTCATTGGACCCGATGCATTAGGTATGACACCTAGATCGGATATGAACTCTTTCATCCAGACTCCTTCGTTCGCTGCTTCCGAAGCAGCTATGTACTCCGCTTCACATGTAGATCCCGCTTCGACGCTTTGTTTAGAACTGCACCAACTGACAACTCCACCGTTTAATGTAAACACGTATCCGGTTTGCGATTTAGAATCGTCCGGATCAGTGTCAAAGCTTGCATCAACGTAACCTTTTACGGTGAGCTCTTTGTCACCTCCATATACGAGAAACATATCCATAGTCCTTTTCAGGTATTTCGGGATGTTCTTGACCGCTGTCCAGTGATCCATTCCTGGATTACTTTGGTACCTCCCTGCTAAACTGATAGCAAGGCACACATCAGGTCTGGTACATAGCATTGCATACATGATAGATCCTATGGCTGATGCATAGGGAACATCTTTCATATTCTCTCTACCTTCTGCAGTGGTCGGGCATTGAGTCTTACTCAATTTCACACCTTGTAACACAGGCAAGAACCCTTTCTTTGCTTGATCCATTTTCAACTTCTTCAAAATTTTGTCAAGGTATGTGCTTTGTGAAAGTCCAATTAAGCGTCTTGATCTATCTCTATAGATCTTAATGCCTAATATGTAAGCAGCTTCACCGAGGTCTTTCATTGAAAAACTTTTATTCAAGTATCCCTTTATGCTATCCAGAAATTCTATATCATTTCCAATTAGCAATATGTCATCCACATATAATATCACAAATGCCACAGAGCTCCCACTCACTTTCTTGTAAATACAGGCTTCTCCGAAAGTCTGTATAAAACCAAATGCTTTGATCACACTATCAAAACGTTTATTCCAACTCCGAGAGGCTTGCACCAGTCCATAAATGGATCGCTGGAGCTTGCACACTTTGTTAGCTCCCTTTGGATCGACAAAACCTTCCGGTTGCATCACATACAACTCTTCTTCCAGAAATCCATTCAGGAATGCAGTTTTGACGTCCATCTGCCAAATTTCATAATCATAAAATGCGGCAATCGCTAACATGATTCGGACGGACTTAAGCATCGCTACGGGTGAGAAGGTCTCATCGTAGTCAATCCCTTGAACTTGTCGAAAACCTTTCGCGACAAGTCGAGCTTTGTAGACAGTAACATTACCATCAGCGTCAGTCTTCTTCTTGAAGATCCATTTATTCTCAATTGCTTGCCGATCATCGGGCAAGTCAACCAAAGTCAATACTTTGTTCTCATACATGGATCCCATCTCAGATTTCATGGCTTCAAGCCACTTTGTGGAATCTGGGCTCACCATCGCTTCTTCATAGTTCGTAGGTTCATCATGATCTAGTAGCATGACTTCCAGAAGTGGATTACCGTACCACTCTGGTGCGGATCTTACTCTGGTTGATCTACGAGGTTCAGTAGTATCTTGTTCTGAAGTTTCATGATCATTATCATTAACTTCCTCACTTATTGGTGTAGGTGTCGCAGAAACAATTTTCTGTGATGTACTACTTTCCAACAAGGGAGTAGGTACAGTTACCTCGTCAAGTTCTACTTTCCTCCCACTCACTTCTTTCGAGAGAAACTCCTTCTCAATAAAGTTTCCGAATTTAGCAACAAAAGTCTTGCCTTCGGATCTGTGATAGAAGGTGTATCCAATAGTTTCCTTTGGATATCCTATGAAGACACATTTCTCCGATTTGGGTTCGAGCTTGTCAGGTTGAAGCTTTTTCACATAAGCATGGCAGCCCCAAACTTTAAGAAACGACAACTTTGGTTTCTTGCCAAACCACAGTTCATAAGGCGTCGTCTCAACGGATTTTGATGGTGCCCTATTTAACGTGAATGCGGCCGTCTCTAGAGCATAACCCCAAAACGATAGCGGTAAATCAGTAAGAGACATCATAGATCGTACCATATCCAGTAAAGTACGATTACAACGTTCGGACACACCATTACGCTGTGGTGTTCCGGGTGGCGTGAGTTGCGAAACTATTCCACAGTTTTTCAAATGTACACCAAACTCGTAACTCAAATATTCTCCTCCACGATCAGATCGTAGAAACTTTATTTTCTTGTTACGATGATTTTCAACTTCACTCTGAAATTCTTTGAACTTTTCAAATGTTTCAGACTTATGTTTCATTAAGTAGATATACCCATATCTGCTTAAATCATCTGTGAAGGTGAGAAAATAACGATATTTGCTACGAGCCTCAATATTCATCGGACCACATACATCGGTATGTATGATTTCCAACAAATCTGTTGCTCTCTCCATAGTACCGGAGAACGGTGTTTTAGTCATCTTGCCCATGAGGCACGGTTCGCAAGTACCAAGTGATTCATAATCAAGTGGTTCCAAAAGTCCATCAGTATGGAGTTTCTTCATGCGCTTTATACCAATATGACCTAAACGACAGTGCCACAAATAAGTTGCACTTTCATTATCAACTCTGCATCTTTTGGCTTCAACATTATGAATATGTGTATTACTACTATCGAGATTCAATAAGAATAGACCACTCTTCAAGGGTGCATGACCATAAAAGATATTACTCATATAAATAGAACAACCATTATTCTCTGATTTAAATGAATAACCGTCTCGCATTAAACAAGATCCAGATATAATGTTCATGCTCAACGCTGGCACCAAATAACAATTATTTAGGTCTAATATTAATCCCGAAGGTAGATGTAGAGGTAGCGTGCCGACCGCGATCACATCGACTTTGGAACCGTTTCCCACGCGCATCGTCACCTCGTCCTTAGCCAATCTTCGCTTAATCCGTAGCCCCTGTTTCGAGTTGCAAATATTAGCAAAAGAACCAGTATCAAATACCCAGGTGCTACTGCGAGCATTAGTAAGGTACACATCAATAACATGTATATCACATATACCTTTGTTCACTTTGCCATCCTTCTTATCCGCCAAATACTTGGGGCAGTTCCGCTTCCAGTGACCAGTCTGCTTGCAGTAGAAGCACTCGGTTTCAGGTTTAGGTCCAGACTTGGGTTTCTTCTCTTGAGCAGCAACTGGCTTGCTGTTCTTCTTGAAGTTCCCCTTCTTCTTTCCTTTGCTCTTTTTCTTGAAACTAGTGGTCTTGTTGACCATCAACACTTGATGCTCTTTCTTGATTTCTACCTCCGCAGCTTTCAGCATCGCGAAGAGCTCGGGAATAGTCTTGTTCATCCCTTGCATATTATAGTTCATCACGAAGCTCTTGTAGCTTGGTGGCAGTGATTGGAGAATTCTGTCAATGACGCAATCATCTGGAAGATTAACTCCCAATTGAATCAAGTGATTATTATACCCAGACATTTTGAGTATATGCTCACTGACAGAACTGTTCTCCTCCATCTTGCAGCTATAGAACATATTGGAGACTTCATATCTCTCAATCCGGGCATTTGCTTGAAATATCAACTTCAACTCCTGGAACATCTCATATGCTCCATGACGTTCAAAACGTCGTTCAAGTCCCGATTCTAAGCCGTAAAGCATGGCACACTGAACTATCGAGTAGTCATCAGCTTTGCTCTGCCAGACGTTCATAACATCTGGCGTTGCTCCAGCAGCAGGCCTGGCACCCAGCGGTGCTTCCAGGACGTAATTCTTCTGTGCAGCAATGAGGATAATCCTCAAGTTACGGACCCAGTCCGTGTAATTGCTACCATCATCTCTCAACTTTGTTTCTCAAGGAACGCATTAAAATTCAACGGAACAACAGCACGAGCCATCTATCTACAATCAACATAAACAAGAAGATACTATCAGGGACTAAGTTCATGATAAATTTAAGTTCAATTAATCATATTACTTAAGAACTCCCACTTAGATCGACATCCCTCTAATCCTCTAAGTGATCGCGTGATCCAAATCAACTAAACCATGTCCGATCATCACGTGAGATGGAGTAGTTTCATCGGTGAACATCATTATGTTGATCATATCTACTATATGATTCACGCTCGACCTTTCGGTCTCCGTGTTCCGAGGCCATATCTGTATATGCTTGGCTCGTCAAGTATAACCTGAGTATTCTGCGTGCGCAACTGTTTTGCACCCGTTGTATTTGAACGTAGAGCCTATCACACCCGATCATCACGTGGTGTCTCAGCACGAAGAACTTTCGCAATGGTGCATACTCAGGGAGAACACTTCTTGATAATTTAGTGAGAGATCATCTTATAATGCTACCGTCAATCAAAGCAAGATAAGATGCATAAAAGATAAACATCACATGCAATCAATATAAGTGATATGATATGGCCATCACCATCTTGTGCCTGTGATCTCCATCTCCAAAGCACCGTCATGATCACCATCGTCACCGGCGCGACACCTTGATCTCCATCGTAGCATCGTTGTCGTCTCGCCAATCTTATGCTTTCACGACTATCACTACCGTTTAGTAATAAAGTAAAGCATTACATCGCGATTGCATTGCATACAATAAAGCGACAACCATATGGCTCCTGCCAGTTGCCGATAACTCGGTTACAAAACATGATCATCTCATACAATAAAATTCAGCATCATGCCTTGACCATATCACATCACAACATGCCCTGCAAAAACAAGTTAGACGTCCTCTACTTTGTTGTTGCATGTTTTACGTGGCTGCTACGGGCTTAAGTAAGAACCAATCTCACCTACGCATCAAAACCACAACGATAGTTTGTCAAATAGACTTCGTTTTAACCTTCGCAAGGACCGGGAGTAGCCACACTCGGTTCAACTAAAGTTGGAGAGACAGTCGCCCGCAAGCCATCTCTGTGCAAAGCACGTCGAGGGAACCGGTCTCGCATAAGCGTACGCGTAAGGTGGGTCCGGGTCGTCTCGTCCAACAATACCGCCGAACCAAAGTATGACATGCTGGTAGGCAGTATGACTTGTATCATCCACAACTTACTTGTGTTCTACTCGTGCATATAACATCAACATAAATAACCTAGGCTCGGATGCCACTGTAGGGTTTCGTAGTAATTTCAAAAAATTTCCTATGCACACGCAAGATCATGTGATGCATAGCAACGAGGGGAAGAGTGTTGTCTATGTACCCAACGCAGACCGACTGCGGAAGCGATGACACGACGTAGAGGAAGTAGTCGTACGTCTTCACGATCCAACCGATCAAGCACCGAAACTACGGCACCTCCGAGTTCGAGCACACGTTCAGCTCGATGACGATCCCCGGACTCCGATCCAGCAAAGTGTCAGGGAAGAGTTCCGTCAGCACGACGGCGTGGTGACGATCTTGATGAACTACAGCAGCAGGGCTTCGCCTAAACTCCGCTACAGTATTATCGAGGAATATGGTGGCAGGGGGCACCGCACACGGCTAGGGAATAGATCACCTGGATCAACTTGTGTGTCTAGAGGTGCCCCCTGCCTCCGTATATAAAGGAGTAGAGGGGGGAGGCTGGCCGGCCAAGGAGGAGGGCGCAGGAGAGTCCTACTCCCTCTAGGAGTAGGATTCCCCCCCCCCCCAATCCTAGTCGGAATAGGATTCGCGGAGGGGGAAAAGAGGAGGAGGGGGCCGGCCACCTCTCCTAGTCCTAATAGGACTAGGGGAAGGGGGAGGCGCACAGCCCATCTAGGGCAGCCTCTTCTCTTTTCCACCAAGGCCCACTATGGCCCATATAGCTCCCGGGGGGTTCCGGTAACCCTCCCGGTATTCCGGTAAAATCCCGATTTCACCCGGAACACATCCGATATCCAAACATAGGCTTCCAATATATCAATCTTTACGTCTCGACCATTTAGAGACTCCTCGTCATGTCCATGATCACATCCGGGACTCCGAACAACCTTCGGTACATCAAAATGCATAAACTCATAATATAACTGTCATCATAACCTTAAGCGTGCGGACCCTACGGGTTCGAGAACAATGTAGACATGACCGAGACACGTCTCCGGTCAATAACCAATAGCGGGACCTGGATGCCCATATTGGCTCCTACATATTCTACGAAGATCTTTATCGGTCAGACCGCATAACAACATACGTTGTTCCCTTTGTCATCTTTATGTTACTTGCCCGAGATTCGATCGTCGGTATCCAATACCTAGTTCAATCTCGTTATCGGCAAGTCTCTTTACTCGTTCTGTAATACATCATCTCACAACTAACATATTAGTTGTAATGCTTGCAAGGCTTATGTGATGTGTATTACCGAGAGGGCCCAAAGATACCTCTCCGACAATCGGAGTGACAAATCCTAATCTCGATATACGCCAACCCAACATCTACCTTCGGAGACACCTGTAATGCTCCTTTATAATCACCCAGTTACGTTGTGACGTTTGGTAGCACCCAAAGTGTTCCTCCGGCAAACGGGAGTTGCATAATCTCATAGTCATAGGAACATGTATAAGTCATGAAGAAAGCAATAGCAACATACTAAACGATCATGTGCTAAGCTAATGGAATGGGTCATGTCAATCAGATCGTTCAACTAATGATGTGACCTTGTTAATCAAATAACAACTCATTGTTCATGGTTAGGAAACATAACCATCTTTGATTAACGAGCTAGTTAAGTAGAGGCATACTAGTGACACTTTGTTTGTCTATGTATTCACACATGTATTATGTTTCCGGTTAATACAATTCTAGCATGAATAATAAATATTTATCATGATTATAAGGAAATAAATAATAACTTTATTATTGCCTCTAGGGCATATTTCCTTCAGTCTCCCACTTGCACTAGAGTCAATAATCTAGATTACACTGTAATGATTCTAACACCCATGGAGCTTTGGTGCTGATCATGTTTTGCTCGTGGAAGAGGCTTAGTCAACGGGTCTGCAACATTCAGATCCGTATGTATCTTGCAAATCTCTATGTCTCCCACCTGGACTAGATCCCGGATGGAGTTGAAGCGTCTCTTGATGTGTTTGGTCCTTTTGGGAAATCTGGATTCCTTTGCCAAGGCAATTGCACCAGTATTGTCACAAAAGATTTTCATTGGACCCGATGCATTAGGTATGACACCTAGATCGGATATGAACTCTTTCATCCAGACTCCTTCGTTCGCTGCTTCCGAAGCAGCTATGTACTCCGCTTCACATGTAGATCCCGCTACGACGCTTTGTTTAGAACTGCACCAACTGACAGCTCCACCGTTTAATGTAAACACGTATCCGGTTTGCGATTTAGAATCGTCCGGATCAGTGTCAAAGCTTGCATCAACGTAACCTTTTACGGTGAGCTCTTTGTCACCTCCATATACGAGAAACATATCCATAGTCCTTTTCAGGTATTTCAGGATGTTCTTGACCGCTGTCCAGTGATCCATTCCTGGATTACTTTGGTACCTCCCTGCTAAACTGATAGCAAGGCACACATCAGGTCTGCTACCCAGCATTGCATACATGATAGATCCTATGGCTGATGCATAGGGAACATCTTTCATATTCTCTCTACCTTCTGCAGTGGTCGGGCATTGAGTCTTACTCAATTTCACACCTTGTAACACAGGCAAGAACCCTTTCTTTGCTTGATCCATTTTGAACTTCTTCAAAATTTTGTCAAGGTATGTGCTTTGTGAAAGTCCAATTAAGCGTCTTGATCTATCTCTATAGATCTTAATGCCTAGTATGTAAGCAGCTTCACCGAGGTCTTTCATTGAAAAACTTTTATTCAAGTATCCCTTTATGCTATCCAGAAATTCTATATCATTTCCAATTAGCAATATGTCATCCACATATAATATCAGAAATGCCACAGAGCTCCCACTCACTTTCTTGTAAATACAGGCTTCTCCGAAAGTCTGTATAAAACCAAATGCTTTGATCACACTATCAAAACGTTTATTCCAACTCCGAGAGGCTTGCACCAGTCCATAAATGGATCACTGGAGCTTGCACACTTTGTTAGCTCCCTTTGGATCGACAAAACCTTCCGGTTGCATCACATACAACTCTTCTTCCAGAAATCCATTCAGGAATGCAGTTTTGACGTCCATCTGCCAAATTTCATAATCATAAAATGTGGCAATCGCTAACATGATTCGGACAGACTTAAGCATCGCTACGGGTGAGAAGGTCTCATCGTAGTCAATCCCTTGAACTTGTCGAAAACCTTTCGCGACAAGTCGAGCTTTGTAGACAGTAACATTACCATCAGCGTCAGTCTTCTTCTTGAAGATCCATTTATTCTCAATTGCTTGCCGATCATCGGGCAAGTCAACCAAAGTCCATACTTTGTTCTCATACATGGATCCCATCTCAGATTTCATGGCTTCAAGCCACTTTGCGGAATCTGGGCTCACCATCGCTTCTTCATAGTTCGTAGGTTCATCATGATCTAGTAGCATGACTTCGAGAAGTGGATTACCGTACCACTCTGGTGCGGATCTTACTCTGGTTGATCTACGAGGTTCAGTAGTATCTTGTTCTGAAGTTTCATGATCATTATCATTAACTTCCTCACTTATTGGTGTACGTGTCGCAGAAACAATTTTCTGTGATGTACTACTTTCCAATAAGGGAGTAGGTACAGTTACCTCGTCAAGTTCTACTTTCCTCCCACTCACTTCTTTCGAGAGAAACTCCTTCTCAATAAAGTTTCCGAATTTAGCAACAAAAGTCTTGCCTTCGGATCTGTGATAGAAGGTGTATCCAATAGTTTCCTTTGGATATCCTATGAAGACACATTTCTCCGATTTGGGTTCGAGCTTGTCAGGTTGAAGCTTTTTCACATAAGCATGGCAGCCCCAAACTTTAAGAAACGACAACTTTGGTTTCTTGCCAAACCACAGTTCATAAGGCGTCGTCTCAACGGATTTTGATGGTGCCCTATTTAACGTGAATGCGGCCGTCTCTAGAGCATAACCCCAAAACGATAGCGGTAAATCAGTAAGAGACATCATAGATCGTACCATATCCAGTAAAGTACGATTACAACGTTCGGACACACCATTACGCTGTGGTGTTCCGGGTGGCGTGAGTTGCGAAACTATTCCACAGTTTTTCAAATGTACACCAAACTCGTAACTCAAATATTCTCCTCCACGATCAGATCGTAGAAACTTTATTTTCTTGTTACGATGATTTTCAACTTCACTCTGAAATTCTTTGAACTTTTCAAATGTTTCAGACTTATGTTTCATTAAGTAGATATACCCATATCTGCTTAAATCATCTGTGAAGGTGAGAAAATAACGATATCCGCTACGAGCCTCAATATTCATCGGACCACATACATCGGTATGTATGATTTCCAACAAATCTGTTGCTCTCTCCATAGTACCGGAGAACGGTGTTTTAGTCATCTTGCCCATGAGGCACGGTTCGCAAGTACCAAGTGATTCATAATCAAGTGGTTCCAAAAGTCCATCAGTATGGAGTTTCTTCATGCGCTTTATACCAATATGACCTAAACGACAGTGCCACAAATAAGTTGCACTTTCATTATCAACTCTACATCTTTTGGCTTCAACATTATGAATATGTGTATTACTACTATCGAGATTCAATAAGAATAGACCACTCTTCAAGGGTGCATGACCATAAAAGATATTACTCATATAAATAGAACAACCATTATTCTCTGATTTAAATGAATAACCGTCTCGCATTAAACAAGATCCAGATATAATGTTCATGCTCAACGCTGGCACCAAATAACAATTATTTAGGTCTAATATTAATCCCGAAGGTAGATGTAGAGGTAGCGTGCCGACCGCGATCACATCGACTTTGGAACCGTTTCCCACGCGCATCGTCACCTCGTCCTTAGCCAATCTTCGCTTAATCCGTAGCCCCTGTTTCGAGTTGCAAATATTAGCAAAAGAACCAGTATCAAATACCCAGGTGCTACTGCGAGCATTAGTAAGGTACACATCAATAACATGTATATCACATATACCTTTGTTCACTTTGCCATCCTTCTTATCCGCCAAATACTTGGGGCAGTTCCGCTTCCAGTGACCAGTCTGCTTGCAGTAGAAGCACTCGGTTTCAGGCTTAGGTCCAAACTTGGGTTTCTTCTCTTAAGCAGCAACTGGCTTGCTGTTCTTCTTGAAGTTCCCCTTCTTCTTTCCTTTGCTCTTTTTCTTGAAACTAGTGGTCTTGTTGACCATCAACACTTGATGCTCTTTCTTGATTTCTACCTCCGCAGCTTTCAGCATCGCGAAGAGCTCGGGAATAGTCTTGTTCATCCCTTGCATATTATAGTTCATCACGAAGCTCTTATAGCTTGGTGGCAGTGATTGGAGAATTCTGTCAATGACGCAATCATCTGGAAGATTAACTCCCAATTGAATCAAGTGATTATTATACCCAGACATTTTGAGTATATGCTCACTGACAGAACTGTTCTCCTCCATCTTGCAGCTATAGAACTTATTGGAGACTTCATATCTCTCAATCCGGGCATTTGCTTGAAATATCAACTTCAACTCCTGGAACATCTCATATGCTCCATGACGTTCAAAACGTCGTTGAAGTCTCGATTCTAAGCCGTAAAGCATGGCACACTGAACTATCGAGTAGTCATCAGCTTTGCTCTGCCAGACATTCATAACATCTGGCGTTGCTCCAGCAGCAGGCCTGGCACCCAGCGGTGCTTCCAGGACGTAATTCTTCTGTGCAGCAATGAGGATAATCCTCAAGTTACGGACCCAGTCCGTGTAATTGCTACCATCATCTTTCAACTTTGCTTTCTCAAGGAACGCATTAAAATTCAACGGAACAACAGCACGAGCCATCTATCTACAATCAACATAAACAAGCAAGATACTATCAGGGACTAAGTTCATGATAAATTTAAGTTCAATTAATCATATTACTTAAGAACTCCCACTTAGATCGACATCCCTCTAATCCTCTATGTGATCGCGTGATCCAAATTAACTAAACCATGTCCGATCATCACGTGAGATGGAGTAGTTTCATCGGTGAACATCATTATGTTGATCATATCTACTATATGATTCACGCTCGACCTTTCGGTCTCCGTGTTCCGAGGCCATATCTGTATATGCTTGGCTCGTCAAGTATAACCTGAGTATTCTGCGTGCGCAACTGTTTTGCACCCGTTGTATTTGAACGTAGAGCCTATCACACCCGATCATCACGTGGTGTCTCAGCACGAAGAACTTTCGCAATGGTGCATACTCAGGGAGAACACTTCTTGATAATTTAGTGAGAGATCATCTTATAATGCTACCATCAATCAAAGCAAGATAAGATGCATAAAAGATGAACATCACATGCAATCAATATAAGTGATATGATATGGCCATCACCATCTTGTGCCTGTGATCTCCATCTCCGAAGCACCGTCATGATCACCATCGTCACCGGCGCGACACCTTGATCTCCATCGTAGCATCGTTGTCGTCTCGCCAATCTTATGCTTTCACGACTATCACTACCGTTTAGTAATAAAGTAAAGCATTACATCGCAATTGCATTGCATACAATAAAGCGACAACCATATGGCTCCTGCCAGTTGCCGATAACTCGGTTACAAAACATGATCATCTCATACAATAAAATTCAGCATCATGCCTTGACCATATCACATCACAACATGCCCTGCAAAAACAAGTTACACGTCCTCTACTTTGTTGTTGCATGTTTTAAGTGGCTGCTACGGGCTTAAGTAAGAACCAATCTCACCTACGCATCAAAACCATAACGATAGTTTGTCAAATAGACTTCGTTTTAACCTTTGCAAGGACCGGGCGTAGCCACACTCGGTTCAACTAAAGTTGGAGAGACAGTCGCCCGCAAGCCATCTCTGCGCAAAGCACGTCGAGGGAACCGGTCTCGCGTAAGCGTACGCGTAAGGTGGGTCCGGGTCGTCTCGTCCAACAATACCGCTGAACCAAAGTATGACATGCTGGTAGGCAGTATGACTTGTATTGTCCACAACTTACTTGTGTTCTACTCGTGCATATAACATCAACATAAATAACCTAGGCTCGGATGCCACTGTAGGGTTTCGTAGTAATTTCAAAAAATTTCCTACGCACACGCAAGATCATGTGATGCATAGCAACGAGGGGAAGAGTGTTGTCTACGTACCCAACGCAGACCGACTGCGGAAGCGATGACACGACGTAGAGGAAGTAGTCGTACGTCTTCACGATCCAACCGATCAAGCACCGAAACTACGGCACCACCGAGTTCGAGCACACGTTCAGCTCGATGACGATCCCCGGACTCCGATCCAGCAAAGTGTCGGGGAAGAGTTTCGTCAGCACGACGGCGTGGTGACGATCTTGATGAACTACAGCAGCAGGGCTTCGCCTAAACTCTGCTACAGTATTATCGAGGAATATGGTGGCAGGGGGCACCGCACACGGCTAGGGAATAGATCACCTGGATCAACTTGTGTGTCTAGAGGTGCCCCCTGCCTCCGTATATAAAGGAGTAGAGGGGGGAGGCTGGCCGGCCAAGGAGGAGGGTGCAGGAGAGTCCTACTCCCTCTAGGAGTAGGATCCCCCCCCCCCCAATCCTAGTCGGAATAGGATTCGCGGAGGGGGAAAAGAGGAGGAGGGGGCCGGCCACCTCTCCTAGTCCTAATAGGACTAGGGGAAGGGGGAGGCGCACAGCCCATCTAGGGCATCCTCTTCTCTTTTCCACGAAGGCCCACTATGGCCCAGATAGCTCCCGGGGGGTTCCGGTAACCCTCCCGGTATTCCGGTAAAATCCCGATTTCACCCGGAACACATCCGATATCCAAACATAGGCTTCCAATATATCAATCTTTACGTCTCGACCATTTCGAGACTCCTCGTCATGTCCATGATCACATCCGGGACTCCGAACAACCTTCGGTACATCAAAATGCATAAACTCATAATATAACTGTCATCGTAACCTTAAGCGTGCGGACCCTACGGGTTCGAGAACAATGTAGACATGACCGAGACACGTCTCCGGTCAATAACCAATAGCGGGACCTGGATGCCCATATTGGCTCCTACATATTCTACGAAGATCTTTATCGGTCAGACCGCATAACAACATACGTTGTTCCCTTTGTCATCGGTATGTTACTTGCCCGAGATTCGATCGTCGGTATCCAATACCTAGTTCAATCTCGTTATCGGCAAGTCTCTTTACTCGTTCCGTAATACATCATCTCACAACTAACATATTAGTTGTAATGCTTGCAAGGCTTATGTGATGTGTATTACCGAGAGGGCCCAGAGATACCTCTCCGACAATCGGAGTGACAAATCCTAATCTCGATATACGCCAACCCAACATCTACCTTCGGAGACACCTGTAATGCTCCTTTATAATCACCCAGTTACGTTGTGACGTTTGGTAGCACCAAAAGTGTTCCTCCGGCAAACGGGAGTTGCATAATCTCATAGTCATAGGAACATGTATAAGTCATGAAGAAAGCAATAGCAACATACTAAACGATCGTGTGCTAAGCTAATGGAATGGGTCATGTCAATCGGATCATTCAACTAATGATGTGACCTCGTTAATCAAATAACAACTCATTGTTCATGGTTAGGAAACATAACCATCTTTGATTAACGAGCTAGTCAAGTAGAGGCATACTAGTGACACTTTGTTTGTCTATGTATTCACACATGTATTATGTTTCCGGTTAATACAATTCTAGCATGAATAATAAATATTTATCATGATTATAAGGAAATAAATAATAACTTTATTATTGCCTCTAGGGCATATTTCCTTCAGCTGCCAGTGACCACCTCGGATCAGGCGACCCCGCGCTCTCCTCGTCCTTCTTCCCTGCCATCTGCTGCCGCCCCAGGTCATCAGCGCCGCCGTTCCGCCCTCAATTCCTCTCTGCTCCCTCACCGTCATGAGCTTCCTCTCTCTCTCTCTCCCGCAGGATTGTCCCGTCGCCGCCCTGGAAGCTCCAGCGACCCCCACATCACCAGATCTGGCGGATCCCGGCCTTCTTCGCCCGTTCCAGGTCCTCCTCCGCGCCTCCCCATTGGCGAGCCGCCGTCGTCCGCCGCCACTGTTGCGTCCTCCTCCTTGCTCGTGCGGAGGCACGAGGACGACGAGCAGCAACTGCTCGCTCCGCTCTTAGGCCCCGTCGTGGGCCAGATCCATCCAAGGCCCAGGAGCCCCTTGTCAGGCCTCTTTTCCACCGAACGGGCCTTGGCCCATGTGAGCAGCGCCCAGCCCCTATCATGTGTTTGTTGGGCTAGGTAGTTTCAGCCAGTGGACGTGTTTTTTCTCTTGGACGAATTTAATCATTTTTCCAGAGATTATAGTTTTACAGAAAAGCCCCTAAACTTCATGCATTTAATATCTCCACAACCGTGCATCGGATTAAAACAACTTATATATATATATAATGCCTAGAATTTTGTGTAGTTTCATATTATCCCACTTTTATCCATGTTTGAAATGCTTAAAATGATGTTTGTTTAAATTTGCTCCTATGTCATGCTAAAATGCTTTAATTCATAACTAAATAACCATAACTCGGAATTTAATAATCTTTATATGTAAATGGGGTAGAAAAATGCCTAGTTTAACATGGTGTACTTGTTTTGCATGCCTAACAACTCAAAAATTATGTTTAGGGCAGAACAGTACCAAACCTAAAATGTGCACATGAGGAGTTTCCGGAATTGTTGTTTTGTTGTTCCGGCCTCATTTAACCTTGCCTAGATTAGATAGTTTTATTTTGCTTCACCCTCTTGCCATGCTAACAACATTTAATTTTGTTGAGTACATAAATGAGAGAGAACTAAACAAGGCATGTGGTGTTCCGTCGATATGCAACTCGTTGCATATTGAGCTCCACTTAATTTATAGGATTGTTTTTGCACTTTGCCATGCCATGCTTCATTAAACCGGACATGCATCATACTTGTTTGTGCATCGTGCCATGTTGATGTGTTGGTTGTTTACTATGTTGTGTGCTTCTTTCCGGTGTTGCTTCTTCGGGTTGGTTCCGTTAACGTCACGTTCGTGAGGATCCGTTCGACTTCGTTCGTTTGTCTTCTTCATGGACTCGTTCTTCTTCCTTGCGGGATTTCAGGCAAGATGACCATACCCTCGAAATCACTTCTATCTTTGCTTGCTAGTTGCTCTCTCTTTTGCTATGCCTATGCTGTGATACCTACCACTTGCTTATCATGCCTCCCATATTGTTGAGCCAAGCCTCTAACCCACCTTGTCCTAGCAAACCGTTGTTTGGCTATGTTACCGCTTTGCTCAGCCCCTCTTATAGCGTTGTTAGTTGCAGGTGAAGTTTGAAGTTTGTTCCTTGTTGGAACATGGAGATGTTGTTCCTTGTTGGAACATGTTTACTTGTTGGGATATCACAATACCTCTTATCTAATTAATGCATCTATATATTTGGTAAAGGGTGGAAGGCTCAGCCTTATGCTTGGTGTTTTGTTCCACTCTTGCCGCCCTAGTTTCCGTCATATCGATGTTATGTTCCCGGATTTTGCGTTCCTTACGCGGTTGGGTAATTATGGGAACCCCTTGACAGTTCGCCTTGAGTAAAACTCCTCGAGCAATGCCCAACATTGGTTTTACCATTTGCCACCTACCCATTTTCTTTCCCTTGGGTTCTGCAGACTCAAGGGTCATCATTATTTTAACCCCCCGGGCCAGTGCTCCTCTGAGTGTCGGACCAACCTGTCAGCTACCGGTGGCCACCAGGGGCAACTCTGGGCTGGCCTACCCGTACCTAGGACAATCTGAGTGTGCCCTGAGAAAGAGATATGTGCAGCTCCTATCGGGATTTGTCGGCACATTCGGGCGGTGTTGCTGGTTTAGTTTTACCTTGTCGAAATGTCTTGTAACCGGGATTCCGAGTCTGATCGGGTCTTCCCGCTAGATGGAATATCCTTCGTTGACCGTGAGAGCTTGTCATGGGCTAAGTTGGGACTCCCCTGCAGGGTTTTGAATTTTCGAAAGCCGTGCCCGCGGTTATGGGCAGATGGGAATTTGTTAATGTCTGGTTGTAGAAAACCTGAAGTTGACCTTAATTAAAATATATCAACCGCGTGTGTTACCGTGATGGTCTCTTTCCGGCGGAGTCCGGGAAGTGAACACGGTGTTGGAGTTATGCTTGACGTAGGTTGTTTTAGGATCACTTCTTGATCATACTTTTATCGATCGTGCTTTGCCTTCTCTTCTCGCTCTCATTTGCGTATGTTAGCCACCATATATGCTAGTTGCTTGCTGCAGCTCCACCTCATACCTTTACCTTACCCATAAGCTTAAATAGTCTTGATCGCGAGGGTGCGAGATTGCTGAGTCCCTGTGGCTCACAGATACTTCCAAAACTAGTTTGCAGGTGCCGTTGAGTCCGTGCAGATGACGCAACCAAGCTCAGGAGGAGCTCGATGAAGATCTTGTCCTTTGTGTTGTTTCGTTCTAGTTGATCAGTAGTTGAGCCCAGTTGGGGTCGATCGGGGACCTTGTCGCCTTTGGGGTTCATCTTTTATTTTGGTTCCGTAGTCGAACCTTGATTGTATTTGGATGATGTAATGCTTTATTCATGTACTTGTGTGAAGTGGCAATTGTAAGCCAGCTATGTATCTCTTTCCCTTATGTATTACATGGGTTGTGTGAAGATTACCTCACTTGCGACATTGCTTTCAATGCGGTTATGCCTCTAAGTCGTGCTTCGACACGTGGGAGATATAGCCGCATCGAGGGCGTTTCATCGGTCGAGGACTGTAGGGGAGGTAACTCCACTGCCCACTGCCGTCGGGTCGGCGGTGAGAGGGAGACCGGGGCAGGAGGCCTCTGGTCGTTCCTCTCCTGTGGTGGATACGTCGACCTCTCCTACGGCGTCGGTTCGCGCTAAGGGCGGGATTTCCCTTGATCCACCGCAGGGGTTGGGGCTGCCGGCGCCATCTGGCCTGGGCGCTTTGCCCGCCGGCCTGGCAGCTCATCCCGGCGAGGGGAAGGGGGCCAGGCGGTCCCTCTTCTACCTTCCCCTGTGCGCATGTCGGTACCGGCGCCGAGATCGGGTTTGGGGGCTGTGCGGCTTCCGAGCGTTGGGGGTGAGGCGGGAGGCCTGACCCCGATCCAGGCTTCTAGGGAGGAGGTCATAGCTTTTGGAGGTATCCCGGATCCTGTGTCTCAGGGGCGGCAGATGAGTTGTCGCCTCCAGGACCAACCGGAGGTGGATGACATGCAGCTGAGGTGCGCCAGGCGGGCGGCCAAGCTTCGTGATATGGAGGTCACAACCGGTATGTCGGTCAACACATCCAACTCTATTCTGCATTTTTCTGATGTTGAGATTATTCATAATGCAAATCAGTTAGGTGTTTCTCTTGGTAGTAATGATGATGAAATCTCGCAGTCATTTAATAATATCTTGGATCTTGAAGCGATCGTGCTTTAGACATGATTCGCAATCTAGCAGCGGTTAAACCTATGAACGATTCTGATATAGCACAGTTGGGAGTCAGAGTGTTAGATTCGCTTTGTTTAGATATTGCCCCTCCTCCCCCTGAGACAGGGGAGGAGGATGGGTCCTTAACGATTGGGGATAACGAACCTATAGAGGACCTTCCCGAGGGTCTCCCTGACACCGGTTGTGGGGACCGGGAGGTGGATATACCCAAACCTAAACACAAGTGGCAACACAAGATCTACCCGACATCGGCTGTGCGTAGAAGTGCTTGGAACCGAATGACCAAAAAATTTCATGATGAGTTATGAGAGGAATTTTTTTGGAAAAGCAAAGGTCTGGGGGACTTGGATAAAAGACGTTTTCTAGCAGAGGCTTTGATCGAACAAAGGCTGGATTTTATTGCTCTTTCAGAAACCGGCAGAAGCAATTTCATGCCTCAATTCCTTAATACGTTGTTGGGAGTGGCCGATTTTGACTGGCATGGTCTATCTCCGAGAGGAAGGTCAGGCGGCATCTTACTTGGGGTTAGATGTGAGACGTTGGAAGTCCGGAGTGTGGTCATGGGAGATTTCGCTGTCAAATTTCGGGTTAGGACGAAGATCGACGGATTTAATTGGGCCTTGGTGGCGGTCTATGATGCCGCTCAGCCAGAATTAAAACCGGATTTTCTGGCGGATCTAGCCCGTATTTGCGGATCTGAACAGCTTCCAATCTTAGTAGGGGGCGATTTCAATATCATTAGAAGGAGGGACGAAAAGAACAATGACAATTTCGATGGCAGATGGTCGTTTATGTTTAACACCATTATTGAAAGCTTGGATCTGAGAGTGATAGAGCTTTCGGGTAGAAAATTCACTTGGGCTAATTCATTGCCTACTCCTACTTTTGAGAAGCTTGACCGTGTACTCGCGAGCGTTGATTGGGATCAGAAGTTTCCTCTAGTCACCGTACAGGCGTTATCACGCGGAATTTCGGACCACACCCCGTTGCTGGTTTGACTCTGGTGAGGCAACACACGTGGGGAACAAGAATATCTTCTCTTTTGAACTAGCATGGTTTGAGAGAGAAGGTTTTTTGGATCTTATAGCCAGGGAATGGGCTAAATATTCAGGAGGCAGAACTCCAATAGAGAGGTGGCAGAATAAGATTCGTCACTTGCGAAGTTTCTTACGAGGGTGGGCTAAGCATCTTAGTGGGGTTTATAAGGTCGAAAAGGAAAGGCTCCTCTCCCTTATTCAGGCCTTAGATGTAAAAGCCGAAGGCACGATCCTAGATCCAACGGAATTTCATGTTAAACTAGATGCGGAGATGAGGCTGAAAAAGCTTCTGCGAGAAGAAGAACTGAAGTGGGCATTGCGGGCGAAGGTTTGCAAAGTGGTCCAGGGGGACGCCAACACTCAGTTTTTTCATATGATCGCCAATGGCAAGCACAGAAAGAAAATGATCTTTCGTCTTGAGCAAGATGAAGGGACGATTGTAGGGCAGGACAGTTTAAAACTATACATCACTGATTATTATAAGAAACTATTTGGGCCTCCGGAGGATAATTTCGTGTCTCTAGATGAGTCGCGGAATGAGGATATCCCCCAGTTGGCATCAGATGAGAATGATATTTTAACTGCCCCATTCTTAGAGAAAGAGGTGTTTGAAGCTATAGCTCAAATGAAGAATAACTCGGCTCCAGGACCGGATGGTTTTCCAGCGGAGTTTTATAAGAGGTGCTGGCATATTATTAAAGGGGACTTGCTTCCGATGTTCCAGGACTTATTCGCTGGACAGCTTCAATTGTTTCATCTGAATTTTGGAGCTATCACTTTGCTGCCTAAGAAAACAGATGCGGTCCGAATTGAGCAGTTTAGGCCCATCTGTCTTCTCAATGTAAGAGCATCTCCACCTGTCTCCCCAGGAAGGCCCCCAAGAGCACTTTTCCAGCGCCGACGGTCAAAAAAGTTTCCACTCGCGCCCCCAGGAGCACAAATATCGCCGGATTTGGCCAAAACTACGGCCGGCGCTCTCATCCCATTCCCAGGATCCTGGGGGACAGCTGGGGAGGAGAGAGACTACTTTAGTTGCTTTGGGCCCATTGTCAGCCTCCCACTCCCTCTCTCTCCTCGCTTTTCCTTCGGGCCCACCCACATGATCTCTTTTCTCTTTCTCTCCCCCACCAACTCCCGCCCGCACAGAACGCCTCGCCGACGACGTCCAGCTGCGCCGGACCCGCCGAGCTTGCCGCCCTGTATCCTCCTCGTGCTTGGCCCTCGCTGCCGCCGCCGCTATCCCCGCGCGGGCGCGGGGGGCCGCCGTCGCCGTGGAAAAAATTCCATTCCTTCGTGGTGTCCCAGCACCTCGAGGCTCACGCGCGCGCCGTCCAGGCACCGAAGCCCCCGCGCCCACCGCGCGCCGATCCCGAAGTGCTCCGCCAGGGCCGCCGCCCCGTATCCTCCTCGTGCTTGGCCCTCGCTGCCGCCGCCGCTGTCCCCGCGCGGGCGCGGGGGGCCGCCGCCGCCGTGGAAAAAATTCCATTCCTTCGTGGTGTCCCAGCACCTCGAGGCTCACGCGCGCGCCGTCCAGGCACCGAAGCCCCCGCGCCCACCGCGCGCCGATCCCGAAGTGCTCCGCCAGGGCCGCCGCCGCCTCCTCGTCCTCCTCCTGGCCGTCGTCCCCGACGCCGGCCGGCCCGAAGCACCCCTGCGCGCCCTGCGCGAGGAGCACGTCGAGCGAGTCGACAACGCCCACGGGCTTCGGCGCGCCCAGGCCGAAGGCGGCGAAGGCCTCACGCATGCGCGGGCAGCCGGCGCGCCGGATGCCGTGGCCCGCCCACACGTGGCCGTCCAGCAGCTCAAAGATGTCCGGGAAGACGTCCTCGAACGAGGGTGCGCCGGAGGAGGCGGAGAGGACGCCACCGTCGGCGCCGGTGTCGTCCGGGCGGATGAGGGTGGAGTAGCTGGAGACCTCGACGAGGCAGCGCGGGCAGACGAGGATGGCGGCGAACTCCAGCAGGCTGCACTCGCCGGGCAGCGACAGGGACTGCGCAGCCTCCACGTCGAAGAACACCATCTCCCTCTTCTTGGTGGTCGCCATTGGTTCCGGCAAGCAACTCGGTGGTGGTTTCTTGGCGATGGAGCTTTGTTTGTTTGTTTCTTGCTTGAAGGAATGGAGGAGAGGAGGGATGGGAGAATGGATGATCCCTGTCTTGTCGAAGGAGCCTGTCGATGGAGCTCTGGGGGCGCAATGAGTGGAAAAAATTCCACCCCCCAGGCCGAAGTTTTCGCTGGCAGCCCCCCAAGAGGCGAAAAAAATGCCTCCTGGGGAGGCCAACGGCTGGAGATGCTCTAAGTTTCAAAATCTTCACCAAGGTTGGGACTAATAGACTCACATAGATTGCGCATTCTGTGGTGCATCCATCCCAAACTGCTTTTATGCCGGATAGGAACATCCTTGAAGGGGTGGTGGTCCTGCATGAAATGCTCCATAAAATCCATACGAAAAAACTAGATGGGATGGTTTTTAAAGTGGATTTCGAAAAAGCGTACGACAAAGTCAAATGGCCAATCCTTGAACAGGCGTTGAGGATGAAAGGTTTCGATCCAGCTTGGTGTAGACAGATAGAATCTTTCATGCAAAAAGGCAGTGTTGGAATTAAAGTGAATGATGACATAGGGCGTTATTTCCAAACACATAAGGGCCTGAGACAAGGAGATCCAATGTCACCTATTTTGTTTGACATGTTGACAATTCTAATAGGGAGGGATAAGGATGTCGGACAGGTAGGGAGCTTAGTACCTCATCTAGTTGATGGAGGTGTGTCTGTCCTACAGTACGCTTATGATACTATCATCTTTATGGAGCATGACTTGGCGAAGGCACGAAACATGAAGCTGGTGTTATGCTTGTTCGAACAATTGTCCGGTCTGAAAATTAATTTTCACAAGAGTGAATTGTTCTGCTTTGGTAGAGCCAAGGAGGAACAAGAGGCCTATAAGCAATTGTTCGGGTGTGAATCGGGGGCTTTACCTTTTACGTATTTAGGTATACCCATCCATCACCGTGAGCTAACAAATAGCGAATGGAAGTGCATTGAGGATCGATTTGAGAAGAAATTGGGTTGCTGGAAGAGCAAACTGATGTCATATGGAGTCCGGTTAGTTCTTATCAATTCGGTGCTCACCAGTATGCCCATGTTCCTTTTGTCTTTTTTCGAAGTGCCAGTGGGAGTTCGGAAAAGACTCGACTTCTATCGATCCTGTTTTTTCTGGCAAAGTGATGAGTTGAAGAGAAAGTATAGATTAGCTAGAAGGGACATTATTTTTTTGACCGAAGGACCAAGGGGGTCTTGGTATCGAAAATCTTGAGATAAAGAACAAATGTCTCCTCGGCAAATGGCTGTATAAGCTTTCTCGAGAGACCGAGGCCACTTGGGCTCAGATTTTGCGTAATAAGTACCTTCAGTCCAAGACATTATCCCATGTGACAGTGAGGCCGATGGATTCGCCTTTCTGGAAAGGCCTGATGAGAGTTAAATCGCTCTTCTTTAACCGGACCAAGGTGGTTATCGGTAACGGTACTTCTACAAGATTCTGGGAGGATACTTGGCAAGGGGATATGCCATTGGCAGTACAGTATCCTACTCTCTATAGCATTGTTCAATGGAGAGATGCGACCGTTGAGACGGTATGTCAGTCCACGCCTTTACATATTAGCTTCAGGAGAACTTTAGCCGGTAACCGTTGGGAAGCTTGGCTCCATCTTGTGAGAAGACTTATGGAGGTTCAACTTTCTCAACGTCCAGACCAGTTGTGTTGGAAACTTACTAGGAATGGAGAATTTACGGTCAAATCGATGTACTTGAATGTTATTAATTCTACTTCTATTCCTACGTCGAAACATGTTTGGCATGTCAAAGTTCCCTTGAGAGTTAAAGTGTTCATGTGGTTTGTGCATAAACAAGTCATTTTAACTAAGGATAACTTGATTAAACGCAATTGGACTGGCTCCGGTCGGTGTAGCTTTTGTGATAGAGATGAAACAATCAAGCACCTCTTTCTCGATTGTCCTATGGCAAAAATTCTTTGGCAATCAGTGAACATAGCCTTTAATATTACTCCTCCACATAATATTGACACGTTATTTGAAACGTGGTTGGATGGGATTGAGCCCCAAACAGCGAGACACATTCGTGTAGGAGTATGTGCATTATTATGGGCTATCTGGAACTGCAGAAATGATTTAGTCTTTAACAGAATATCAAATACTCATTTTTTGCAGGTTATATTCCGAGCCACTGCGTTGATCCGTATGTGGTCATTACTCACTCCGACGGAGGCCAGGGAACGTTTGGTTCCTGGATCTATCCGATGGGAGATGGTAGCACAGGATATTTTCAGCCGGTTTGGATGGCGGTCATGTAATAGGATAGGCAATTAGTTTTCCTGTCTTTCTCTTGGCGGCCGGATGTGGCTTTTGTTTTTGCTCCTTAGCTCTATGTGAGCAGCTTTGTTTGAGACTTTTAGACTTGTGTTGAACCTATTTGCTTGTTTAATAAAGATGGCCGTATGCATCTCTCCGATGCAGAGGCCGGGGATGTCCCCCTTTTCAAAAAAAAATGTACAATGATCAATCGGGCTCAACCCTATGGAGATGACTGGGCTCAAGACCGGAATCTGCTGCTTGATGACATACAACCATGAGGCAAACGATATGAGGATTCGTGTAGATAATCGTTCCATGAAAATAGTTTCTCCTTATATTGGAGTTTGGAAATTTCAGCTTGAGCTCATATGGTCAAGTTTTGTAGAAACTGGCATACACATGAACACCTTCCAACATAGGTAAAATCATGATGAACATGGAGCAATTGAAACGAGCAAAGGCAAACCTACAAGCGTGAATACCAATTCTAATGCCACTTGGGTTTCTACTTTTCACTTGGTCACGTAACTTGTTGCAAACAATCTTGAATCGTTGCCACCTATGCTTGAGTGAGTTCTCGTTGCGGTTTCAGTCACAACTGCAAATGGGGGATAATGCTTCATCTCGTGGAAGAATTCTCGAATCTTCCTCATATATGCCGAACCCTCTTGATCCGCTCACATATTGGATATGGTGTCACCTCCAACCATGTGAGGCACAATAATTGATATTGTTTCATCGTGTACACACCTCCTCTTTTGGTTATTTTCCTAACTTCCAATGTGAGCAATTTGATCTTCAATTTCATGAAATTGATTGGGATGGGCATCATCCGTCATTTTCTTACTATGTTAACCGTCATTGATCTTGTTCATCATTTCCACATCGAGATTGTCCGACAATATGCATCACAAAAATAGATTTCAATTAGCCAGAATAGGCTATCTAGCTGAAATATGCATCACAAAAATGGATTTCAATTGCAGCATCACACATGGTTCACACATGTATCATACAGCTATGACAAATGAAAAAAGCCTCAACAAGGTCGAAGTATATTGTTTGGTTGTTCGACCACCCAATTAGCCAAACAGATTACATGCCTCACCATGGTTGGGGTGGGTTGTTGCTGCCATTGAAGCTGCAGCGAGTTAACAACATGGTAGGACGTCTAGATGTCGAGTCCATGCCGAAGGGGAAGCTCTTCTTCATGCCATTTGAGACGCTGGAGCGTGACGACATGAAGCCAGTGTCCTATGCCTACCTGTGGCGATTTCTTCGTCAGTTGCTTGCTTGGCAAAAACTGCGACCATGGCATTGGCTCAGCGAGCGACACACGCATTACTATATTTCGTGAGGCTATGGATTCAAGCCATTGAGTGTCGTGCCATCCATCAATGACTGACGAGGTGGATTGGGCAGGGGAGAGAGATGTGAGATATGTGGTGGCTGGGTTGGGATGCATGTGCGGTGCGACTGCAAGGGGAAAATGCGGTAGGGGGAAATGACGACATGCGGTGGACAGAGTTAATGGCAGTGAGCAGCAGCTATGTTGGGAGGGCGAGCGGTTGGCAACGACTAAGTCGGGAAGGAGCGCTCAAGAGGAGACAGAGGTGAGCGAGAGGGGGAAAAGGAAAGGTTTCAGTGGGGTGGGGCTGATGTGCGCATGAGCCCCAATTTGGGTCCAAATAGGACTATGACAATCCGCGAATAAATGATGGCCCCGTTGGTGAGGAGTTTCGGCCAAATGTGCCTCCGGACAGCCTCGTGAACAAATGAGGAAGTTTAGGGCTGTTCCTTGAGGGTGGGTCCAATCCATCGCATTATCATGAATCGCACAGGGCTAAAACACGAATGGGCTGGCCCAACTAGCTGCTACAAGATTCTAGAAGGTTTGGCCAAGTATTTTGTGTTTGTTTTTTAACCAAATGTTTAGTTTTTATCCTTTTTTAATTTACATCTTTCCAGGGTTTTTAGTTTTTCATAATGGTCCAATTTTAAAAAAAAATCCCAAAAATTCAAATTATGTTTGGGATGTTTTTTTATTTCATGAATTTTCAAATAATGTTTAGGTTTATTAGAAAAAATTTGGAATTTCTAAAAAAAATTCTTATATTTTTGGAAATGTTCATTTCTTATAAATAAATTTCATGTTTTATCAAAAATAAAAAATAAAACTAAGAGGATGAGGGAACATAACTAGTTTTCTTAGAACCGGTTACCATAGCTAGTTTTTTTAATACAAAAGGATGTATGCATCACCGATCACTCGGTCCATAACTAGCAGTACCAATGTGAACCAATCTGTGATTAGACAGTTAGGAGGATAGTGATATCCCAGTCCACCAAGGTTGAAGTTCTATACTTTGAGACCGGTGCTTGCATTTTCTATGATTTAGGCCTTTCGGCGATGTGCGTACAGTGGAAAAAGACGTTTCCGTCGAGTACGAAGATGTCTATAGGGACTTCGCTAAGCTCAAGATGATGTATCACACGACACAGTCGACACGCTCATGGGGGTATGACGTGCGTGCGTGTGTGCTTGCGTATGTATGAGCCGTCTAAAAAGAAAAGAAAAAACTAGTAGTGCCCGCAAAAACAAAAAAAAAAACTAGTAGTACCAACGGAAAAAAGAATCGGTGGGGCTATGTTAATCTGACCGGTAGCACATGGTTGAATTTGCGCGTATCAAACGCCCGCAGCCTGTGCTGATCAATCGGACGGTACTTCTCTGGCTCTCCTCCCCAGCAAATTTTCTCGCACCGAACGAGAGAGTTCGACGGCGCGGCGCCCCTGTTCGGCAAAGTGGCCTGCATCGGCCAGACGTCGTGAGCTGCTCCGTCGAACAGCGCTCGCCGTGTCGCGCGCATGGACATTTGGGGTGCTCGTGCGACGGGGAGGCGCCGGTGACAGCGGCGACGGCCGTGCTCGTGTGTAGCCTGGGCGTCCCGCATCGTCTTCCTGAAGTGCGGCACCCGCTAGAGCTGAGAGGACACAGCGGGCGGTGGGTACACGCACGGCGACCGTGCAGCGCACTGCACGGGGATGCGCGGTCGGCGGGGCGAGCCACCCGCCCGAGTCGTCATCGTCGAGGATGGCGCTTGCTGGTCAGCATTATGTTCAAAGCATTCGCATCATGATTGGGCGTTTTAGGGTTTGCAGTTTTCGGCGATTTAGGGTTTCCGAAATTAAAATTGTGGAAAACCTCAGCTCGTCAATTGGGATTTGGATTCCCAAATTTTTTGGCCCTCTTCCCTAGCAAAGCTTCCCCCTTTTCTCTCGGTCTGTTGCGAAACTCCCTCCGGCTCACACGTGAGCGAGCGAAACCAACTTTTCCTGTTTCTTTTCCTGTTTCTTTCACAGGGCAGAGCACATCGCCACCGCGGTAGGAGACAGGTCTCTGGCCGTGAAGGAGACGCGGAGGTGGAAGGGAGGCCGAGAGCGGCCAGGCGGGCGATGGCCGCCGCAGCCGCCGCCATCCCTGACGTCCGGAGGTGGAGCAAAGCTTCCGGCGGTCCTTCGTCTCCGGTGACCGCCACCGCCGTCTTCCTCTTCCTCTTCGTCGTCGTGGTCGGCGTCCTCGTCTCCGGCCGTTGGATAACCACCACCGTGAGGCTGGCACACTATTTTTTCTTAACTTTATTGATTGATGTTTACTGCCATCTGCGAGGCTCTTACCAACACGGATTTGTTATTATCGTACATGTACGTATGCAGACTAATTTGGCAGACACCAATCTAGATCGGTGGCGCACAAACCCGGTAGGTAAGCCCACTACCCACTCACCATTCTTATTTGCTTGATCTGACTCATAACTTGCCTTAGTCTCCAGTAGAGTGACATGCATATGGTCTTCCTCTCTCTGTTTTTCTGTTTTCATATATATACTATTCCTATGAAATGTCATTTTACATGATTTTTTCTTGAGAATGGATTTTACAGGGTTGGTTTGTCCTACAAAAATAAAATGTTATGGTCTGATCAAATAAGAAAAGGAGAATTTTCTGCGCTGCATGGAATTTCTAGCAACATTTTCACCTAGTAGGATATACTTATTGGCCAGTTCCAGCATTTTAACTTTTGACATGTCTAGAGCCCTAGAATTCCAAATTTGTTGCGAAAATACCAGCTTTTATAACGGAATTACTCACAACCAAAGATTGAATCTCCGTCCATGCAGGCGATCCTAAATTCCTGACCGCCACGCATTCCACCTCCACCCCTGCCACCCCTGATGTGCCGCCGCCGCCGCTCCCCACATACTCCCTCTCCTGCTCGGCGCCGCCACTCGCCGGTGAGCCTGACATCCCAAGCAACATCTCTCAGACTCTGTCCCTCGCGCTCTCCCCAAACGCCACATGCGCCTCTGTCTCCGAGACACAGCTGGTTCCCCCCACTACCGCCGCCAACTCCTCCTGCCCTGCCTACTTCCGTTTCATCCACGAGGACCTCCACCCGTGGCGCGCGGCGGGGGGCATCACGCGCACGATGCTCGACCGCGCGCGCACCACCGCCAACTTCCGCCTTGTCTTACTCCATGGCCGTGCCTACATTGAGCGCATCGCACCAGCCTTCCAGACGCGTGACCTCTTCACCATCTGGGGCATCCTCCAGCTACTCCGCCGCTACCCTGGTCGCATCCCCGATCTCGACCTCATGTTCGACTGCGTGGACTGGCCGGTTGTCCATGCTGATGAGTACCAGGGGGAGAACGCCACCATCTTGCCGCCGCTTTTCCGCTACTGCGGCAACAATGAGACACTCGACATAGTTTTCCCGGACTGGTCTTTCTGGGGCTGGTAAGCAACTGCTCCTCCCTTCCTTCGTGCTCGTATTTCTTACACGTTCTATGCATTCCTATTTCCAACATCTGGGTCACTATTCATTAACAATGCAATTGAACATCAGTATTAAATCAGCACTAGTGATTCATGCACCATTACTGTTATGATAATCATATTTTTACTAGGAATAGTACAAAGTCAACATTCTTCATGTGAGACTTGATTTGGAGTACATAAGCTTTGAGTCTTTGACAGACCCAAGGACTTTCCAAACATGATCAAAATAGTTGTCCAATATACATGGTACATTGTATTCATGTATGAAACATACGAATGCACTTTTTTTTTTACTTTCGTATCAGCTAAATCCAATGTTCTGATGCTATGGGAGCAAATCAATGGACACAAACTGGAAGCAAATGGTAAAATATCAGTATGTTTCCCTGAAGTTTTGTATCCTGAGAAGTGTATAAATTTGAAGTGCATAGTACACATTGATCCAAATTAAATTTATTATTCTATGCTTTGATTTGTAAACAAAGTGCAGATGCTTAAACTGACTTTGTGCTGATAGGGCCAAGATCAATATAAAGCCCTGGGATGCGCTGCAAAAGGATCTGGATGCTGGCAATAGGAAGGTGAGATGGATAGATAGAGAGCCTTATGCTTATTGGAAAGGGAATCCAGAGGTCGCTGCTATAAGGCAAGAGCTGGTTGAGTGTAATGTTTCCAGTGAGCAAGAATGGAATGCACGGATTTACAAACAGGTACATACTTGTTTGAGTTTATGTTGCATTGCGCTCTTTTATAATTGAAGGGAGTGTTGACATCCCATTTTATTCTTACAAGTTCGAAATCCTATTCTATATTTTCAAATTATGTTGTTCTCTTACAATTCTTCTAATCCCTCTGATCTAGAACACACCCTTTTGTTCGAACAAAATAATCTTGATGGTGGCTATGGCTGATTAGCTTGCTTACTTTTGCTGTTTTCATTTAGGATTGGGTCAAAGAGAGCAAGGCGGGATACAAAAAATCAGATTTGGCAAGTCAATGCACCCACAGGTTTCTTTTCTACTTTTCTCTTATTAAAAGTTAGTCCAGACTTGTTTGTTCTATCATCGGTGTTGAAATTGTTATGTTGGGTGATAGGTACAAGATCTACATCGAAGGATCAGCGTGGTCAGTTAGTGAGAAGTATATCCTAGCTTGTGATTCGATGACGCTGGTGATTAACCTGAAATACTACGATTTCTTTTCAAGGGCGCTGATGCCCACTCAGCACTATTGGCCTGTTCGAGATGAAAGTAAGTGTAGCTCCATAAAGTATGCTGTGGACTGGGGAAATTCTCACAAGGAAAAGGTATGTTATGCAGCTAGGAATGACCTTAACTGTTTTTTTTTGTATGAGCTGCAACACATTGGCCTTTAGCTAGTAATCCCTCCAATCCATATTAATTATCGCCGATTTAGTACAAAGTTATTAAGTTAATATGGATTGGTGGGAGTAGAAAATATCATAGCATACTTCCCGTGGATTCGATAGTATCTGAAGAACATGTTTCTAACACCTCCTCTTCAAAAACTGTTCATAGGCACAGAAAATAGGGAAGGAAGGAAGCAAGTTCATTCAACAAGAACTTAGTATGGAATATGTATACGATTACATGTTTCACCTCTTAACAGAGTACGCTAAGCTCCTACTGTTCAAGCCAACAAAGCCACCTGAAGCTGTTGAGGTCTGTCCCGAATCTTTGGCCTGCCAAGCCATAGGCAGGGAGAAGAAGTTTATGGAGGATTCCATGGTAAAGTCTGCAAACGTTGCTGGCCCATGCAATCTGCCTCCTCCCTTTAGCCCCGAGGAATTCAGAGAACTGTATCAGAGGAAAGAAAAGTCGATGAAGCAGGTCGAAACGTTGGAGCGAAATGCTTCAAAGCCCGAGGAGCGAAATGCTTCAAAGCCTGAGGGTAGCAATCGTTGACAACCCCCTAGTTTTTTAACTTACCCGAGGACATGCATATAAAGTTTGCTAAGCTATTTAGGATTCCTGGTTGTACAAATTTCGTAGTGGTGATACCAACAGCTTCTAATTTTATTGTTCAAATGTGTAACATCTAGAAAAGTTAAAGGAACTTTTAGATATCTCATGATCTTCTTCCGTTCATATGTTGTTAGTGTTTCCAATTTGTTATTTTAGTTGGAGAAGTATTAGGAATGCTACTATTTGCTAGGAGCTAGGATCCTACCTGGTCTAGGGCGTAGGTTGTACGGGAAGGCGGAGGGTTGACGTAGATGCGATCGCGACTGCCGACGGCGGGGCGCCGTGGCGCGATGAAGAAGAGGCGGCGGCGGCGCAAGAGGCGGCTAGGGTTAGGTCTCCCGGCACCCTTCGGGAAGCCAAGCAAATAATGATTGCTTCTTGCTTTTGATTAGATTGATACATCTCCTCTCCTTATATAGAGAGGTTTACTTGACTCCTAAGAAAATGATCCTAATAACGATAAGATAATTGGGCTAAGTGTTGGGTAACGTAGCAGAGTTTTAAAATTTTCTACGCATCACCAAGATCAATCTATGGAGTCATCTCGCAACGAGGGAGAGAGGAGTGCATCTACATACCCTTGTAGATCATGCGCGGAAGCGTTCAAGAGAACGGGGTTGATGGAGTCGACTCGTCGTGATCCAAATCACCGATGACCTAGCGCCAAACGGACGGCACCTCCGCGTTCATCACACGTACGGTCGGGAAGACGTCTCCTCCAACTTGATCCAGCAAGGGGAAAGAGAGGTTGATGAAGATCCAGCAGCACGATGGCATGGTGATGGAAGCAACGGTGATCTCGGCAGCGCTTCGCCAAGCTCAGGGAGAGGGAGGAGTGTCACGGGAGGGAGAGGGAGGCGCCAGGGGCTAGGGTGCAGCTACCCTCCCTCCCCCCACTATATATAGGACCCCTAGGGGGCGCCGGCCCTAGGAGATTGAATCTCCAAGGGGAGGGGGCGGCGGCCAAGGGGGGTGGAGTGCCCCCCAAGCCAAGTGGGGCGCCCCCACCCCTAGGGTTTCCAACCCTAGGCGCAGGGGGAGGCCCATGGGGGGCGCACCAGCCCACTAGGGGCTGGTTCCCCTCCCACTTTAGCCCATGGGGCCCTCCGGGATAGGTGGCCCCACCCGGTGGACCCCCAGGACCCTTCCGGTGGTCTCGGTACAATACCGATTACCCCCGAAACCTTCCCGATGGCCGAAACTTGACTTCCTATATATAAATCTTCACCTCCGGACCATTCCGGAACTCCTCGTGACGTCCGGGATCTCATCCGGGACTCCGAACAACTTTCGGGTTACCGTATACTAATATCTCAACAACCCTAGCGTCACCAAACCTTAAGTGTGTAGAACCTACGGGTTCGGGAGACACGCAGACATGACCGAGATGACTCTCCGGTCAATAACCAACAGAGGGATCTGGATACCCATGTTGGCTCCCACATGCTCCTCGATGATCTCATCGGATGAACCACGATGTCGAGGATTCAATCAATCCCGTATACAATTCCCTTTGTCAATCGGTATGTTACTTGCCCGAGACTCGATCGTCGGTATCCCAATACCTCGTTCAATCTCGTTACCGGCAAGTCACTTTACTCGTACCGTAATGCATTATCCCGTGATCAACCACTTGGTCACATTGAGCTCATTATGATGATGCATTACCGAGTGGGCCCAGAGATACCTCTCCGTCATACGGAGTGAAAAATCCCAGTCTCGATTCGTGCCAACAGACACTTTCGGAGATACCAGTAGTGTACCTTTAAAGTCACCCAGTTACGTTGTGACGTTTGGCACACCGAAAGCACTCCTACGGTATCCGGGAATTGCACAATCTCATGGTCTAAGGAAATGATACTTGACATTCGGAAAAGCTATAGAAAACGAACTACACGATCTTTGAGCTATGCTTAGGATTGGGTCTTGTCCATCACATCATTCTCCTAATGATGTGATCCCGTTATCAATGACATCCAATGTCCATAGTCAGGAAACCATGACTATCTTTTGATCAACGAGCTAGTCAACTAGAGGCTCACTAGGGACGTGTTGTGGTCTATGTATTCACACATGTATTACGATTCCCGGATAACACAATTATAGCATGAACAAAAGACAATTATCATGAACAAAGAAATATAATAATTACCATTTTATTATTGCCTCTAGGGCATATTTCCAACAGTCTCCCACTTGCACTAGAGTCAATAGTCTAGTTACATTGTGATGAATCGAACACCCATGCAGTTCTGGTGTTGATCATGTTTCGCTCTAGGGAGAGGTTTAGTCAACGGATCTGCCACATTCAGGTCCGTATGTACTTTACAAATATCTATGTCTCCATTTTGAACACTTTCACGAATGGAGTTGAAGCGACGCTTGATATGCCTGGTCTTCCTGTGAAACCTGGGCTCCTTGGCAAGGGCAATAGCTCCAGTGTTGTCACAGAAGAGAGTCATCGGGCCCGACGCATTGGGTATGACTCCTAGGTCGGTAATGAACTCCTTCACCCAGATTGCCTCTTGTGCTGCCTCCGAGGCTGCCATGTACTCCGCTTCACATGTAGATCCCGCCACAACGCTTTGCTTGCAACTGCACCAGCTTACTTCCCCACCATTCAAAATATACATGTGTCCGGTTTGTGACTTAGAGTCATCCAGATCTGTGTCGAAGCTAGCATCGACGTAACCCTTTACGACGAGCTCTTCGTCACCTCCATAAACGAGAAACATGTCCTTAGTCCTCTTCAGGTATTTTAGGATATTCTTGACCGCTGTCTAGTGTTCCATGTCGGGATTACTTTGGTACCTTCCTACCAAACTTACGGCAAGGTTTACATCAGGTCTGGTACACAGAATAGCATACATGATAGACACTATGGCCGAGGCATAGGGGACGACACTCATCTTTTCTCTATCTTCTGCCATGGTCGGGCATTGAGTCGTGCTCAATCTCGTACCTTGCAATACAGGCAAGAACCCCTTCTTTGACTGATCCATTTTGAACTTCTTCAATATCTTGTCAAGGTACGTACTCTGTGAAAGACCAATGAGGCGTCTTGATCTATCTCTATAGATTTTGATGCCTAATATATAAGCAGCTTCTCCAAGATCCTTCATTGAAAAACACTTGTTCAAGTAGGCCTTTATGCTTTCCAAGAATTCTATAGAATTTCCCATCAACAGTATGTCATCCACATACAATATGAGAAATGCTACATAGCTCCCACTCACTTTCTTGTAAATGCGGGCTTCTCCATAAGTCTGCGTAAACCCAAACGCTTTGATCATCTCATCAAAATGAATGTTCCAACTCCGAGATGCTTGCACCAGCCCATAAATCGAGCGTTGGAGCTTGCACACCTTGTCAGCATTCTTAGGATCGGCAAAACCTTCCGGCTGCATCATATACAATTCTTCCTTAAGGAAACCATTAAGGAATGCCATTTTGACGTCCATTTGCCATATCTCATAATCATAGAATGCGGCAATTGCTAACATGATTCGGACAGACTTCAGCTTCGCTACGGGTGAGAAAGTCTCATCGTAGTCAACCCCTTGAACTTGTCGATAACCCTTAGCGACAAGCCGAGCTTTATAGATGGTTACATTACCATCCGCGTCTGTCTTCTTCTTAAAGATCCATTTATTTTCTATGGCTCGTCGATCATCGGGCAAGTAGTCAAAGTCCATACTTCATTTTCATACATGGATCCTATCTTAGATTTCATGGCTTCCAGCCATTTGTCGGAATTTGGGCCCGCCATCGCTTCTTCATAGTTCGAAGGTTCACCGTTGTCTAACAACATGATTTCCAGGACAGGGTTGCCGTACCACTCTGGTGCAGAACGTGTCCTTGTGGACCTACGAAGTTCAGTAGCAACTTGATCTGAAGTTTCATGATCATCATCATTAACTTCCTCTCTAGTCGGTGCAGGCACCTCAGGAATAATTTCTTGAGTTGCGCCACTTACCGGTTCAAGAGGTAATACTTCATCGAGTTCTACTTTCCTCCCACTTATTTCTTTCGAGAGAAACTCTTTCTCTAGAAAGGATCCATTCTTGGAAACAAAGATCTTGCCTTCGGATCTGAGGTAGAAGGTATACCCAATAGTTTCTTTAGGGTATCCTATGAAGACGCATTTTTCTGACTTGGGTTCGAGCTTTTCAGGTTGAAGTTTCTTGACATAAGCATCGCATCCCCAAACTTTTAGAAACGACAGCTTAGGTTTCTTCCCAAACCATAATTCATACGGTGTCGTCTCAACGGATTTCGACGGAGCCCTATTTAAAGTGAATGTGGCAGTCTCTAAAGCATGGCCCCAAAATGACAGCGGTAAATCGGTAAGAGACATCATAGATCGCACCATATCCAATAGAGTGCAATTTACGACGTTCGGACACACCATTACGCTGAGGTGTTCCAGGCGGCGTGAGTTGTGAAACTATTCCACATTTCCTTAAGTGTTTGCCAAATTCGTGACTCAAGTATTCTCCCCCACGATCTGATTGCAAGAACTTGATTTTCCTGTCACGTTTATTCTCAACCTCACTCTGAAATTCCTTGAACTTTCCAAAGGTCTCAGACTTGTGTTTCATTAAGTAGACATACCCATATCTACTCAAGTCATCAGTGAGGGTGAGAACATAACGATAGCCATCGCGAGCCTCAACACTCATTGGACCGCACACATCAGTATGTATGATTTCCAATAAGTTGGTTGCTCGCTCCATTGTTCCTGAGAACGGAGTCTTGGTCATTTTACCCATGAGGCATGGTTCGCACGTGTCAAATGATTCGTAATCAAGAGACTCCAAAAGTCCATCTGCATGGAGCTTCTTCATGCATTTGACACCTATGTGACCAAGGCGGCAGTGCCACAAGTATGTGGGACTATCATTATCAACCTTACATCTTTTGGTATTCACACTATATATGAATATGTGTAACATTACGCTCGAGATTCATTAAGAATAAACCATTCACCAGCGGAGCATGACCATAAAACATATCTCTCATATAAATAGAACAACCATTATTCTCAGATTTAAATGAGTAGCCATCTCGAATTAAACGAGATCCTGATACAATGTTCATGCTCAAAGCTGGCACTAAATAACAATTATTGAGGTTTAAAACTAATCCCGTAGGTAAATGTAGAGGCAGCGTGCCGACGGCGATCACATAGACCTTGGAACCATTCCCGACGCGTATCGTCACCTCGTCCTTCGCCAGTCTCTGCTTATTCCGCAGCTCCTGCTTTGAGTTACAAATGTGAGCAACCGCACCGGTATCAAATACCTAGGAGCTACTACGAGTACTGGTAAGGTACACAACCCTTACATGTATATCACATATACCTTTAGTGTTGCCGGCCTTCTTGTCCGCTAAGTATTTGGGGCAGTTCCGCTTCCAGTGACCACTTCCCTTGCAATAAAAACACTCAGTCTCAGGCTTGGGTCCATTCTTTGACTTCTTCCCGGCAGCTTGCTTACCGGGCGCGGCAACTCCCTTGCCGTCCTTCTTGAAGTTCTTCTTACCCTTGACTTTCTTAAACTTAGTGGTTTTATTCACCATCAACACTTGATGTTCCTTTTTGATTTCCACCTCTGCTGATTTCAGCATTGAATATACCTCAGGAATGGTCTTTTCCATCCCCTGCATATTGAAGTTCATCACAAAGCTCTTGTAGCTCGGTGGAAGCGACTGAAGGATTCTGTCAATGACCGCGTCATACAGGAGATTAACTCCCAGCTGAGTCAAGCGGTTGTGCAACCGAGACATTTTGAGTATGTGCTCACTGACAGAACTATTTTCCTCCATCTTACAACTGAAGAACTTGTCGGAGACTTCATATCTCTCGACCCGGGCATGAGCTTGGAAAACCATTTTTAGCTCTTCGAACATCACATATGCTCCGTGTCACTCAAAACGCTTTTGGAGCCCCGGTTCTAAGCTATAAAGCATGCCGCACTGAACGAGGGAGTAATCATCAGCACGTGACTGCCAAGCGTTCATAACGTCTTGGTTCTCCGGGATGGGTGCGTCACCTAGCGGTGCTTCTAAGACATAATCTTTCTTGGCAGCTATGAGGATGATCCTCAGGTTCTGGACCCAGTCCGTATAGTTGCTGCCATCATCTTTCAGCTTGGTTTTCTCTAGGAACGCGTTGAAGTTGAGGGCAACATTAGCGTGGGCCATTTGATCTACAAGACATACTGTAAAGATTTTAGACTAAGTTCATGATAATCAAGTTCATCTAATCAAATTATTCAATGAACTCCCACTCAGATAGACATCCCTCTAGTCATCTAAGTGAAACATGATCTGAGTTAACTAGGCCGTGTCCGATCATCACGTGAGACGGACTAGTCAACATTGGTGAACATCTTCATGTTGATCGTATCTTCTCTACGACTCATGCTCGACCTTTCGGTCTTCCGTGTTCCGAGACCATGTATGTACATGCTAGGCTCGTCAAGTCAACTTAAGTGTATTGCGTGTGTAAATCTGGCTTACACCCGTTGTATTCGAACGTTAGAATCTATCACACCCGATCATCACGTGGTGCTTCGAAACAACGAACCTTCGCAACGGTGCACAGTTAGGGGGAACACTTTCTTGAAATTATTACGAGGGATCATCTTATTTAAGCTACCGTCGTTCTAAGCAAATAAGATGTAAAACATGATAAACATCACATGCAATCAAATAGTGACATGATATGGCCAATATCATTTGCTCCTTTTGATCTCCATCTTCGGGGCTTTATGATCATCGTTGTCACCGGCATGACACCATGATCTCCATCATCATGATGTCCATCATCGTGTCTTCTTGAAGTTGTCTCGTCATCTATTACTTCTACTACTATGGCTAACGCTTTAGCAATAAAGTAAAGTAATTACATGATGTTTATGTTGACACGCAGGTCATAAATAAATAAAGACAACTCCTGTGGCTCCTGCCGGTTGTCATACTCATCGACATGCAAGTCGTGATTCCTATTACAAGAACATGATCAATCTCATACATCACATATATCATTCATCACATCCTTTTGGCCATATCACATCACACGGCGCATGCTGCAAAAACAAGTTAGACGTCCTCTAATTGTTGTTGCAAGTTTTTACGTGGCTGCTATAGGTTTCTAGCAAGAACGTTTCTTACCTACGCCAAAACCACAACGTGATATGCCAATTTCTATTTACCCTTCATAAGGACCCTTTTCATCGAATCCGATCCGACTAAAGTGGGAGAGACAGACACCCGCCAGCCACCTTATGCAACTAGTGCATGTCAATCGGTGGAACCAGTCTCACGTAAGCGTACGTGTAAGGTCGGTCCGGGCCGCTTCATCCCACGATGCCGCCGAATCAAGATAAGACTAGTAACGGCAAGCAAATTGACAATATCGACGCCCACAACTGCTTTGTGTTCTACTCGTGCATAGAAACTACGCATAGACCTAGCTCATGATCCCACTGTTGGGTAACGTAGTAGAATTTTAAAATTTTCTACGCATCACCAAGATAAATCTATGGAGTCATCTAGCAACGAGGGAGAGAGGAGTGCATCTACATACCCTTGTAGATCGCGCGCGGAAGCGTTCAAGAGAACGAGGTTGATGGAGTCGTACTCGTCGTGATCCAAATCACCGATTACCTAGCGCCGAACGGACGGCACCTCCGCGTTCAACACACGTACGGTTGGGAAGACGTCTCCTCCAACTTGATCCAGCAAGGGGAAAGGAGAGGTTGATGAAGATCCAGCAGCACGACGGCGTGGTGGTGGAAGCAACAGTGATCTCGGCAGGGCTTCGCCAAGCTCAGGGAGAGGGAGGAGTGTCACGGGAGGGGGATGGAGGCGCCAGGGGCTAGGGTGCGGCTGCCCTCCCTCCCCCCACTATATATAGGACCCCTAGGGGGGCTCCGGCCCTAGGAGATTGAATCTCCAAGGGGGGAGCTGCGGCCAAGGGGGGTGGAGTGCCCCCCAAGCCAAGTGGGGCACCCCCACCCCTATGGTTTCCAACCCTAGGCGCAGGGGGAGACCCATGGGGGGCGCACCAGCCCACTAGGGGCTGGTTCCCCTCCCACTTTATCCCATGGGCCCCTCCGGGATAGGTGGCCCCACCGGGTGGACCCCCGGGACCCTTCCGGTGGTCCCGGTACAATACCGATTACCCCCGAAACCTTCCCGATGGCCGAAACTTGACTTCCTATATATAAATCTTCACCTCCGGACCATTCCGGAACTCCTCGTGACGTCCGGGATCTCATCCGGGACTCCGAACAACTTTCAGGTTACCGTATACTAATATCTCAACAACCCTAGCGTCACCGAACCTTAAGGGGTTGTTTGGATACGGGATTTATGCCAAACCTGTTTCCACTATTCGCGTTCAGGATTCTAACCGCCTAAAACTATGTTTGGTTGATCCAACAAATCTCAGAATAAGGAAAACTTGGTTTCCCATAAACCAGGAAAACGAGTATTTGGAAAAACGACTAATACTCGTTTTTCTACAAACCAGTTTAGCTTATCGTTCGTTTCAATCAGACTCTAGCTTCCATGAACATGCGTCGGTGGGTAGCGTTCAAGTACGTCTACTAGGGCAAGGTTAGCCCCGTTCCAGGTGCCCTGATTGCTCCTCAGCGAGGACGACGGCCGCGTTTCTCCTGTGACCGTGGGCGTGCTCAGCGCCGCTGCGGTCGTCGTGTGTGTGACGAGACGAGATGTACATGGCTTTGCTGGAAACGACGGCGTGCAGCGTCCAGTACAACAAGGTCGCATTCCGATTCCAGGTGCTGGTGTGAGTGCCCCGGCTGCTGCTCGCTCGACCGTCATCCATCAACGAGGTGCGCAAATCCAGCAAGTTGGTGCCGCCGGCGAGCCCACCATTCTTACCGTCAGTGAAGCAGCAGGTGGGGCAAGCGACGGCCTGGGACCTCCTCAAGGAGCGGCTACTCGAGTAGTCCAGCTCTGTCCCGTGCCCACGCCGTTCAGCCTCGAGAACACCTACCTCGCGCGCTTTTTTGCGTCGCGTAGATCAGTTGAAGACGAGGCCGACAGAGAACAGCACGGTGGGCTTGATGGCGGTGGTGACGCCGCCGAAGACCAGCTTGTCGCCACCGGCGTCCCGGCCTGGTCAGACGCAAGGAACAGTGCAGCCTCCGTCACGTCGACCGCGCGGCGCGCGCAGCACCTTCCCATGCAGCACGTTGTGCGTCTCTGTCATGGCCTCCGTCTCCTCGGCGCTCACGGCCACCACGGCGCAGCTCAATGACGTAGCGCCTGAGTTCCCGGGCGGTCGCATGCACCAGGCCCAGCATCGGCCAGCAATTTGATGGACATGACGTGATCAAGCACGCCCAACTCCATGTTCGTGATAGGCATGTCGAGAGCTGCGGAATGTGCCGTGGTCGACGTGCTGGGCATGGTGCCTCCCATGTGAACAGCTTGGAATCTTTCTCAAGGTTGAGGATGACCCAAAAGAGACAGTCCAAACAAAGTATTCTATAAACTAGTTTTAATAAAACAACAACTTAAAACTGGTTTTCCTAAAAATACTCCTAAAACTGATTTAGCTAAAACTGGTTCCAAATACTAGTTATCCAAACAACCACTAAGTGTGTAGACCCTACGGGTTCGGAAGACACGCAGACATGACCGAGACGACTCTCCGGTCAATAACCAACAGCGGGATCTGGATACCCATGTTGGATCCCACATGCTCCTCGATGATCTCATCGGATGAACCACGATGTCGAGGATTCAATCAATCCCGTATACAATTCCCTTTGTCAATCGGTACATTACTTGCCCGAGACTCGATCGTCGGTATCCCAATACCTCGTTCAATCTCGTTACCGGCAAGTCACTTTACTCGTACCGTAATGCATGATCCCGTGATCAACCAGTTGGTCACATTGAGCTCATTATGTTGATGCATTACCGAGTGGGCCCAGAGATACCTCTCCGTCATACGGAGTGACAAATCCCAGTCTCGATTCGTGCCAACCCAACAGACACTTTCGGAGATACCTGTAGTGTACCTTTATAGTCACCCAGTTACGTTGTGACGTTTGGCACACCCAAAGCACTCCTACAGTATCCGGGAGTTGCACAATCTCATGGTCTAAGGAAATGATACTTGACATTCGGAAAAGCTATAGCAAACGAACTACACGATCTTTGAGCTATGCTTAGGATTGGGTCTTGTCCATCACATCATTCTCCTAATGATGTGATCCCGTTATCAATGACATCCAATGTCCATAGTCAGGAAACCATGACTATCTTTTGATCAATGAGCTAGTCAACTAGAGGCTCACTAGGGACGTGTTGTGGTCTATGTATTCACACATGTATTATGATTTCCGGATAACACAATTATAGCATGAACAATAGACAATTATCGTGAACAAGGAAATATAATAATAACCATTTTATTATTGCCTATAGGGCATATTTCCAACACTAAGCCCCTAATAATGATAAGATAACTTGGGCCACAACTCATTGGGCTAAGCCCCTAATATGCCGGTCATAACACTTCTCCCCGCCTGCACAAACAGCTCGTCCTCGAGCTGTAAGGTGGGGAAGTGCTTGCTGAACTCCTCGAGGTGATCAACCAGCATCAAACACCTTCGTGATAGCTGGGGTGGCCACGTCGGCGGCGACGGCGTCCTCCGGAATATAGTTTGAAGCCTCCAGGTAGAAGGGTCGCGGGCAGACGTGGCCAGGCATGTAGGGCTCGTCGCAGTTGAAGCACAACCCTTGGCGGCGTCGCTCGAGTAGCTCGGCCGAGGTGAGCCGGCAGAACGGGCGCGCCGCGGTCACGGCAAGGGGTGACGCGGAAGCCTGAGCAGGCTGAGCCTGCGCAGGAACATCCGGCCAGGGTAGCGACCTAGCCGCCCGGGACGGTGATTCCTGCTGGATGGCCACCGTGCGGCACTCGAACGCGCGGCGGTAGTACATGGCCGTCTGGAGATCCTGGGGTCCATGATGCTCCACGTCCACGCGGATGTGATCCGGAAGTCCACCGACGAAGAGGTCGGCCCGCTGTTGCGCCGTCACTCCCGACGCGTGGCATGCCAGGGCCTGGAAACGGTCGGCGAAGTCCTGAACCGTGGAGGTGAAGGGAAGGCGGCCTAGCTCTGCCAGGCGGCTCCGGCGGATCGGTGGCCCAAAACGAAGGAGGCAGAGCTCGCGGAAGCGCTCCCAAGGGGGCATGCTTCCCTCGTCCTGCTCGAGGGCATAGTACCAGGTCTGTGCCGCGCTGCGGAGGTGGTAAGAGGCGAGCCAGGTACGCTCCGAGGCGAGGGTGCGCTGCCCGTGAAAGAATTGCTCGCACTGGTTGAGCCTGTTGAGGGGATCCTTCGTGCCGTCATAAGTAGCGAAGTCCAGTTTGGCAAACCGCGGCGGTGTCTGAGTTGGAGCGCCGTGGACGACTGGCTCGGAGGTGCGAAGTAGCGAGGATTGGGGCGCCCGGTCAGCATGGTCGCGGTCCGTGGAGTGCCCCGCCGAGCCGGAGGGATCGCCGAACTGCAGAGTGGGTGCTGGCGGGTCTTCAGCCGATGTGTAGACGGGTGGCGGCGATGATCCGGTTAGCCAGGCCGGTATGGGGGAAGGTGACGGCGGGAAGCGCACTTGCTGCATCGGTACGCCTCCCTGCGTGGGTGACCTGGGCTCCGTGTTGGGCGGGGGCGGGGTCGGCAGGTGCGGCGGTACAAACCCGGGTGGCGTGGGGGGGCGCAGCGAGGGCCGGGGCCGGCTGATACGTCTCCAACGTATCTATAATTTTTGATTGCTTCATGCTATTGTATCTACTGTTTTGGACTATATTGGGCTTTATTTTCCACTTCTATATTATTTTTGGGACTAACCTATTAACCGGAGGCCTGGCCCAGAATTGCTGTTTTTTTTGCCTATTTCAGTGTTTCGGATAAACAGAATATCAAACGGAGTCCAAACGGAATAAAATCTTCGGAAACGTGATTTTCTCACCGAACGTGATCCAGGAGACTTGGACCCTACTGCAAGGGATCAAAGAGGAGGTCACGAGGGTGGGGGGCGCCCCCCCCTAGGGCGTGCCCCCTGCCTCATGGGCCCCTCGGTGCTCCACCGACGTACTCCTTCCTCCTATATATACACACGTACCCCCAAATGATCAGAACAGGAGCCAAAAACCTAATTCCACCGCCGCAACTTTCTGTATCCACGAGATCCCATCTTGGGGCCTGTTCCGGAGCTCCGCCGGAAGAGGGCCGTCATCACGGAGGGCTTCTACATCATACTAGCCCCTCCGATGAAGTGTGAGTAGTTTACCTCAGACCTTCGGGTCCATAGTTAGTAGCTAGATGGCTTCTTCTCTCTCTTTGAATCTCAATACAAAGTTCTACCCCTCTCTTGTGGAGATCTATTCGATGTAATCTTCTTTTTGCGGTGTGTTAGTTGAGACCGATGAATTGTGGGTTTATGATCAAGTCTATCTATGAATAATATTTGAATCTTCTCTGAATTCTTTTATGTATGATTGGTTATCTTTGCAAGTCTCTTCGAATTATCCGTTTGGTTTGGCCAACTAGATTGGTAGTTCTTGCCATGGGAGAAGTGCTTAGCTTTGGGTTCGATCTTGCGGTGTCCTTACCCAGTGACAGAAGGGGCAGCAAGGCACGTATTGTATCGTTGCCATCGAGGATAACAAGATGGGGTTTATTTCATATTGCATGAATTTATCTCTCTACATAATGTCATCTTGCTTAAGGTGTTACTCTGTTTTTAACTTAATACTCTGGATGCATGCTGGATAGCGGTCGATGATTGGAGTAATACACTACTAGGAAAACGGTTTTTAACGATGGTATATGCGGTCGTTAAAAATCGGATTGTGGTCGTTAAAGTTCATTAACGACCACAGTCTACTGGTCGTAGTAGGCTCCGTCGTTAAAAGTATATTGACCACATAACTTTTCTGGTCGTTATTCTCGTAACAACGGGATGATGTGTTGTCGTAAATCCCAAGTCAACAACGACCACAATTATAGTATTAACGGCCATTTTTTCGTCGCTAATAATGTTTGAATGGTGATCGCTAATTTTTCATGGTGATCAAAGCATCATACCACGTTATATACCATTTCCGATCAACCACCTTAGAATCGCAAACGATCACATTATGCGACATCCAACATTTGAATTAACAAAAGCCTCTTTTATTAATAGACAAGAGAGAAATTGACAAAATTCCACCATACAATTCTACAATTAGTATATCATTTAAGAAATTTGGGTGAAAATCACTCTTTACATGACCACGGTACTACCTCATTTCTAATTGGAAAATGTGATAATATTTCTAAATCTTCAATCGAGAGGCACCATCCTTGTTTGAATGGATATAATTCTTCAGCAGCCATTACAATGCCTTCTCGTTCTTCTATATATTATAAGCTTGATCATCAGTCCTAAAAAATGTTGGGAAATTTATGAAAGTCAGTCAATGTAAATAAGTTGGCACAAAGTATAATACCAGATAAAATCAGTGTACGAAAACAACTAACTTGATCGTAATTAGAAGGCATCAATGGTTATAGGCATAGAGAGCATCAATATGTACTAATATGAATGATCATAATAGAATTCAAATGCAAACATCAACAGCTCTTATTCAAATCAGACAATAGCACCTACCGTCGGGATCAGCTGGAAACACAATATATAATGAAACAAGAAACCACGGTGGTGCCAAAAACGTTTTGTTTTGTTTTTTGTTTTGCTAAAGCTAATTAAAGTACACAAAGAGTATGCTGGAAATACAGAACAATGAGCTAGTATTTTAGGATTAGAACTTGTAACCAAGTAGGTTAGCTTGTGTTAATCCTAGCTGCTACATATACGTATGTATATCCATTTGTAAACATTTAATAGTGAGAGGAAATAAACGAAAAGAACCAGGCTTGATACAAGCATGTGGCAATATGCCGGTTTGTGTGTGCACGTGTACTAGTATGTTTTCAGCCGTGAGGATCGATCAACGCAAAGATACATCAGGAGCTTTGTACGTGTGTGTTTCGTCAGGCTAGAATCAATTAACTTGATGCTAGCTTTGTACTGCATTGCTTCAGTCTGGGGCAGGAATCAAGCTGCTTGTTCTCTTATACCAACTCCTCTGCATATAAGTACATCCTATTGCCTACACCCGACAATGTAAACTTAACTTTCCATGGATCACCATACTATCTTATGTATCCTATAAACCAATTTGGGCATAGATGATACCTCGCGTATTGGCTGACGGTCTACAGGAAACAAACACCATCTTTTCTGAAGATAAAGTTTAGATTGAACTTAATACATTTTTCGAGACCAGAAAAAAACTGTGATTTTCAAATAGATTTTTCTGATGGTAGTATTCGAACCTGTAGAAACAAAAAGAACAAAATCAGCACCATCTTTGTTGGAACTGATTCAAGAGCAAACAGGCAAATGCGGAACCATCTTCTCTGAAGAAAACAACTTAAGCAATTTTTACCTTCCTAAAATACCTTAATTGGAGAAAGATCATAAAAGAAAAACATGTAAAGAAGAGCTTGTACTCACCCCTCTCCCTAATTCACATCTATCCATAAATCTGCAGCAAGGAACATCTTCAGGGTGGGGACTTCCTTCCTGCTGCGGCGACACATGCTCATCCTTCTCCCCGCGCACATCCTAGGGAAGACCACTCGTCCCCTCCACCCGCCGCCTCTCCATCCTCCTCACCTCAGCCCCTACACCATTCGGGAGGCCGGTCGAGGGTTAGCTATTACCTCTCCTACTCTCCGATGGCCGTGGATGGGGGAGGACATGGATGTGTCGCATCTTGATGAGGCTGGATGGACGAGGCGCAACACGGAAGGTGGAGGTCATGCTCGCGGCGGCGGATCGGGTGGAAGAGGAAACGAGAGAGAGGCGGCGGGTCATGTGGGAGATGAAACGAGAGAAGGTCACGTTAGGAAGGAGAGATAATTAAAGGAGAGGTGATTGAGTCAATAACGACCACACCCATGAGATTTTTAAGCCACGAGTAGTTCTGTGGCTGTTGCGAGTATATTTGGTAGCCTGATTTTATCGTGCGCGGTTTGCTTTAGTTCTTTTAACGACCAATAGTTTTTTTCCATCATCGTTAATAATTGTTTCTCTAGTAGTGATAGTAGTAGATGCAGAATCGTTTCGATCTACTTGTCACGGATGTGATGCCTATATACATGATCATGCCTAGATATTCTCCTAATTATGCTCAATTCTATCAACTGCTCAACAGTAATTTGTTCGCCCACCGTAGAATACTTATGCTCTTGAGAGAAGCCACTAGTGAAACCTATGGCCCTCGGGTCTATTCTCATCATATCAATCTCCATCACTTTTATATTGTTTTGCTATTTACTTTTTACTTTGCATCTTTATATCAAAAATACCAAAAATATTATATCTATCAGATCTCACTCTCGTAAGTGACCGTGAAGGGCTTGACAACCCCTAATCGCGTTGGTTGCGAGTAGCTATCGCTTTGTGCAGGTACGAAGGACTTGAGCGTGGGGTCCTACTGGATTGATACCTTGGTTCTCAAAAACTGAGGGAAATACTTACGCTACTCTGATGCATCATCCCTTCCTCTTCGGGGAAAACCAACGCAAACTCAAGACGTAGCAAGAAGAATTTCTGGCGCCGTTGCCGGGGAGTCTACGCAAAAAGTCAATATACCAAGTACCCATCACAATCCCTATCTCTCGCATTACATTATTTGCCATTTGCCTCTCGTTTTCCTCTCCCCCAATTCACCCTTGCCATTTTATTCGCCCTCTCTCTCTATCCTCTCTCTCTCTCTGTTTGCCTCCTTTGTCCGCTTGCTTTTTGTTTGCTCGTGTGTTAGATTGCTTGTTTGTCGCGATGGCTCAAGATACTACCAAATTGTGTGACTTCACCAATACCAATAATAATGATTTCCTTAGCACTCCGATTGCTCCTCTTACCGATGTTGAATCTTGTGAAATTAATACTGCTTTTTTGAATCTTGTTATGAAAGATCAATTCGCCGGCCTTCCTAGTGAAGATGCCGCTACTCATCTGAATAGCTTCGTTGATTTATGTGATATGCAAAAGAAAAAAGATGTCAATAATGATGTCGTTAAATTGAAGCTATTTCCTTTTTCGCTTAGAGATCGTGCTAAAGCTTGGTTTTCGTCTTTGCCTAAGAATAGTATTGATTCATGGAACAAGTGCAAAGATGCTTTTATCTCTAAGTATTTTCCTCCCGCTAAGATCATCTCTCTTAGAAACGATATAATGAACTTTAAACAACTTGATCATGAACATGTTGCACAAGCTTGGGAGAGAATTAAATTAATGATACGTAATTGCCCTACTCATGGTTTGAATTTGTGGATGATTATACAAAAAAATTATGCCGGATTGAATTTTGCTTCTAGAAATTGTTTAGATTCGGCCGCGGGAGGCACTTTTACGGAAATCACTTTAGGAGATGCTACTAAACTCCTAGATAATATTATGGTTAATTATTCTCAATGGCATACTGAAAGAACTTCTAATAAAAAAGTGCATGCGATAGAAGAAATTAATGTGTTGAGTGGAAAGAGGGATGAACTTATGAAATTATTTGCTACTAAGAGTGTTTCTTCTGATCCTAATGATATGCCTTTGTCTACTTTGATTGAGAATAACAATGAATCTATGGATGTGAATTTTGTTGGTAGGAATAATTTTGGTAACAACGCTTATATAGGGAATTTTAATCCTAGGCCATATCCTAGTAATCCTTCTAATAATTATGGGAATTCCTACAACAACTCTTATGTAAATTATAATAAGATGCCCTCTGATTTTGAATCTAATATTAAAGAATTTATTTCTTCGCAAAAGAATTTTAATGCTATGATTGAAGAAAAATTGCTTAAGACTGATGATTTGGCTAGGAATGTTGATAGAATTGCTCTTGATGTTGATGCTTTGAAACTTAGATCTATTCCACCTAAGCATGATATTAAGGAGTCTCTAAAAGCCATGAGAATTTCAATTGATGAGTGTAAAGAAAGGACGCTAGGATGCGTGCTTCCAAAGATGCCTTTATTAAAGCATGTTCTTCCAATTCCTATGAAAATCAAGATGAAGATCTAAAAGTTATTGATGTGTCTCCAATTAAATCTTTATTTTGCAATATGAATCTTGATGAAACTGAATATGATCTTCCTTTACCTAGAAGGCGTTCTAAAAATTCAGAGTGTTTAGATCTTAATGATGAAATTGATGAAAGTGGGATTGAAAGAAATAAAAATCTAGATGTTGCTAAACCCACTATATTGGATTTAAAGGAATTTAATTATGAAAGTTGCTCTTTGATTGATTTTATTTCCTTGTTGCAATCCGTGCTAAATCCTCCGCGTGCTTATAGTCGAATAAAGCCTTCACCGAACATATTGCTGATGCCTTGATGCAATCTTATGAAGAAAAACTTGAGTTGAAAGTTTCTATCTCTAGAAAACTCTATGATGAGTGGAAACCAACTATTAAAACTAATATTAAAGATCACGAGTTTTATGCTTTGTGTGATTTGGGTGCTAGTGTCTCTACTATTCCCAAGACTTTGTGTGATTTACTAGATTTCCGTAATTTTGATGATTGCTCTCTAAACTTGCATCTTGCGGATTCCACTATTAAGAAACCTATGGGAAGAATTAATGATGTTCTTATTGTTGCAAATAGGAATTATGTGCCCGTAGATTTCATTGTTCTTGATATAGATTGCAATCCTTCTTGCCCTATTATTCTTGGTAGACCTTTCCTTAGAACGGTTGGTGCGATTATTGATATGAAGGAAGGGAATATTAGATTTCAATTTCCATTAAAAAAGGGCATGGAACACTTTCCAAGAAAGAAAATAAAATTACCATATGAAACTATCATGAGAGCCACTTATGGATTGCCTACCAAAGATGGCAATACATAGATCTATTCTTGCTCGTTATGCCTAGCTAGGGGCGTTAAACGATAGCGCTTGTTGGGAGGCAACCCAATTTCATTTTTATTCCTTGCTATTTGCTCCTGTTTAGTAATAAATAGATTATTTATCCTCTGTTTTGGTTGTGTTTTTGTGTTTAATTAGTGTTTGTGCCAAGTAGAACCGTTGGGAAGACTTGGGGAAAGTCTTGTTGAACTTGCTGTAAAAAACAGAAACTTTAGCGCTCACGAGAACTGCTGTCATTTTTATTTGAAGAGTGCTATTTAGTTAATTATTTTTTCAGATGATTAATAGATAAATTCATCACGTCCATCAATTTATTTTAGAATTTTTGGGGTTGTAGATCTTGCGCTAGCTAAAGATTACTACAGACTGTTCTGTTTTTGACAGATTCTGTTTTTCGTGTGTTGTTTGCTTATTTTCATGAATCTATGGTTAGTAAAATAGTTTATAATCCATAGAGAAGTTGTAATACAGTAGGTTTAACACCAATATAAATAAATAATGAGTTCATTACATTACCTTGAAGTGGTCTTTTGTTTTCTTTCGCTAACGGAGCTCACGATATTTCTATTTTGAGTTTTGTGTTGTGAAGTTTTCAAGTTTTGGGTAAGAATTTGATGGATTATGGAACAAGGAGTGGCAAGAGCCTAAGCTTGGGGATGCCCATGGCACCCCCAAGATAATCCAAGGACACCAAAAAGTCAAAGCTTGGGGATGCCCCGGAAGGCATCCCCTCTTTTCGTCCACTTCCATCGGTAATTTACTTGGAGCTATATTTTTATTCACCAACATGATATGTGTTTTGCTTGGAGCGTCTTGTATTATTTGTGCCTTTGTTTGTTAGTATGCCACAATCATCCTTGCTGTACACACCTTTTGAGAGAGCCATACATGAATTAAAATTTGATAGAATACTCTATGTGCTTCACTTATATCTTTTGAGTTAAGTAGTTTTGCTCTATGTGCTTCACTTATATCCTTTGAGCTAGATAATTTTTCTCTATGTGCTTCACTTATATCTTTTGAGCTAGATAATTTTGCTCTATGTGCTTCACTTATATCTTTTGAGCTAGATAATTTTGCTCTATGTGCTTCACTTAGATCTTTTAGAGCACGGTGGTGGATTCGTTTTAAAGAAACTATTGATCTCTCATGCTTCATTTAAATTAATTTGAGAGTCTCTTAGTAGCATGGTAATTTTCCTAATAATAATATGCTTGGTATTGAAGATTTGTGAAACTTTATTTTTAGTGTGTTGAATACTAAGAAAAGATTGAAGCATGATAATTGTTTTGAGATATCGAGGTGATAATATTAAAGTCATGCTAGTTGAGTAGTTGTGAATTTAAAGAATACTTGTGTTGAAGTTTGTGATTCTCGTAGCATGCACGTATGGTGAACCGTTATGTGATGAAGTCGTAGCATGATGTATTTATTGATTGTCTTCCTTATGAGTGGCGGTCGGGGACGAGCGATGATCTTTTCCTACCAATCTAACCCCCTAGGAGCATGCGCGTAATACTTTGCTTTGATAACTTCTAAATTTTTGCAATAAGTATATGAGTTCTTTATGACTAATGCTGACTCCATGGATTATACGCACTCCCACCCTTCCACCCTTGCTAGCCTCTCGAATACCGCGCAACTTTCGCTGGTATCATACACCTACCATATACCTTCCTCAAAACAGCCACCATACCTACCTATTATGGCATTTCCATAGCCATTCCGAGATATATTGCCATGCAACTTTCCACCATCTAGCTCATCATGACACATCCATCATTGTCATATTGCTTAGCATGATCATATAGTTGACATAGTATTTGTGGAAAAGCCACCATTCATAATTCTTTCATACTTTTCACTCTTGATTCATTGCATATCCCGGTACATCGCCGGAGGCATTCATATAGAGTCACACTTTGTTTTTGTATCGAGTTGTAATCATTGAGTTGTAAATAAATAGAAGTGTGATGATCATCATTCAATAGAGCATTGTCCCAAATAAAATAAAATAAAAATAAAAAAGAGAGAAAGGCCAAAGAAAAAAAAGAAGGCCCAAAAAAAGGGCAATGCTACTATCCTTTTTTTCACACTTGTGCTTCAAAGTAGCACCATGATATAGCGAGTCTCATATATTGTGCTTCAAAGTAGCACCATGTTCTTCATATAGAGAGTCTCATATGTTGCCACTTTCATATACTAGTGGGAATTTTACGTTATAGAACTTGGCTTGTATATTCCAATGATGGGCTTCCTCAAATTGCCCTAGGTCTTCGTGAGCAAGCAAGTTGGATGCACACCCACTAGTTTCTTTTGTTGAGCTTTCATACATTTATAGCTCTAGTGCATCCGTTGCATGGCAATCCCTACTCACTCACATTGATATCTATTGATGGGCATCTCCATAGCCCGTTGATACGCCAAGTTGATGTGAGACTATCTTCTCCTTTCTGTCTTCTCCACAACCACCATCCTATTCCACCTATAGTGCTATATCCATGGCTCACGCTCATGTATTGTGTGAAGATTGAAAAAGTTTTGAAAAAGTTAGAGTATGAAACAATTGCTTGGCTTGTCATCGGGGTTGTGCATGATTTAAATACTTTATGTGGGGAAGATGGAGCATAGCTAGACTATATGATTTTGTAGGGATAACTTTCTTTGGCCATGTTATTTTGAGAAGACATAATTGCTTTGTTAGTATGCTTGAAGTATTATTATTTTCTATGTCAATATAAACTTTTGTCTTGAATCTTTCTAATCTGGATATTCATACCACAATTAAGAAGATTTGCTTTGAAATTATGCCAAGTAGCAATCCGCGTCAAAAATTCTCTTTTTATCATTTACCTACTCAAGGACGAGCAGGAATTAAGCTTGGGGATGCCTGATACGTCTCCAACGTATCTATAATTTTTGATTGCTCCATGCTATATTATCTACTGTTTTGGACTATATTGGGCTTTATTTTCCACTTTTATATTATTTTTGGGACTAACCTATTAACTGGAGGCCTAGCCCAGAATTGCTGTTTTTTTGCCTATTTTAGTGTTTCGGATAAACAGAATATCAAACGGAGTCCAAACGGAATAAAATCTTCGGAAACGTGATTTTCTCACCGAACGTGATCCAGGAGACTTGGACCCTACTGCAAGGGATCAAAGAGGAGGTCACGAGGGTGGGGGGCGCCCCCCCTAGGGCGTGCCCCCTGCCTCGTGGGCCCCTCGGTGCTCCACCGACGTACTCCTTCCTCCTATATATACACACGTACCCCCAAATGATCAGAACAGGAGCCAAAAACCTAATTCCACCGCCGCAACTTTCTGTATCCACGAGATCCCATCTTGGGGCCTGTTCCGGAGCTCCGCCGGAAGAGGGCCGTCATCACGGAGGGCTTCTACATCATACTAGCCCCTGCGATGAAGTGTGAGTAGTTTACCTCAGACCTTCGGGTCCATAGTTAGTAGCTAGATGGCTTCTTCTCTCTCTTTGAATCTCAATACAAAGTTCTCCCCCTCTCTTGTGGAGATCTATTCGATGTAATCTTCTTTTTGCGGTGTGTTAGTTGAGACCGATGAATTGTGGGTTTATGATCAAGTCTATCTATGAATAATATTTGAATCTTCTCTGAATTCTTTTATGTATGATTGGTTATCTTTGCAAGTCTCTTCGAATTATCCGTTTGGTTTGGCCAACTAGATTGGTAGTTCTTGCCATGGGAGAAGTGCTTAGCTTTGGGTTCGATCTTGCGGTGTCCTTACCCAGTGACAGAAGGGGCAGCAAGGCACGTATTGTATCGTTGCCATCGAGGATAACAAGATGGGGTTTATTTCATATTGCATGAATTTATCTCTCTACATCATGTCATCTTGCTTAAGGTGTTACTCTGTTTTTAACTTAATACTCTGGATGCATGCTGGATAGCGGTCGATGAGTGGAGTAATAGTATTAGATGCAGAATCGTTTCGATCTACTTGTCACGGACGTGATGCCTATATACATGATCATGCCTAGATATTCTCATAATTATGCTCAATTCTATCAATTGCTCAACAGTAATTTGTTCACCCACCGTAGAATACTTATGCTCTTGAGAGAAGCCACTAGTGAAACCTATGGCCCCCGGGTGTATTCTCATCATATCAATCTCCATCACTTTTATATTGTTTTGCTATTTACTTGTCACGGACGTGATGCCTATATACATGATCTACAGTTACCTCATCAAGTTCTACTTTCCTCCCACTCACTTCTTTCGAGAGAAACTCCTTCTCTAGAAAGGATCCATTCTTAGCAACGAATGTCTTGCCTTCGGATCTGTGATAGAAGGTGTACCCAACAGTCTCCTTTGGGTATCCTATGAAGACACATTTCTCCGATTTGGGTTCGAGCTTATCAGGTTGAAGCTTTTTCACATAAGCATCGCAGCCCCAAACTTTAAGAACAACTTTGGTTTCTTGCCAAACCATAGTTCATAAGGTGTCGTCTCAACGGATTTTGATGGTGCCCTATTTAACGTGAATGCGGCCGTCTCTAAAGCATAACCCCAAAACGATAGCGGTAAATCTGTAAGAGACATCATAGATCGCACCATATCTAGTAAAGTACGATTACGACGTTCGGACACACCATTACGCTGTGGTGTTCCGGGTGGCGTGAGTTGCGAAAATATTCCACAGTTTTTCAAATGTACACCAAACTCGTAACTCAAATATTCTCCTCCACGATCAGATCGTAGAAACTTAATTTTCTTGTTACGATGATTTTCAACTTCACTCTGAAATTCTTTGAACTTTTCAAATGTTTCAGACTTATGTTTCATTAAGTAGATATACCCATATCTGCTTAAATCATCTGTGAAGGTGAGAAAATAACGATATCCGCCACGAGCCTCAATATTCATCGGACCACATACATCGGTATGTATGATTTCCAACAAATCTATTGCTCTCTCCATAGTACCGGAGAACGGTGTTTTAGTCATCTTGCCCATGAGGCACGGTTCGCAAGTACCAAGTGATTCATAATCAAGTGGTTCCAAAAGTCCATCAGTATGGAGTTTCTTCATGCGCTTTACACCGATATGACCTAAACGACAGTGCCACAAATAAGTTGCACTTTCATTATCAACTCTGCATCTTTTGGCTTCAACATTATGAATATGTGTATTACTACTATCGAGATTCAATAAGAATAGACCACTCTTCAAGGGTGCATGACCATAAAAGATATTCATATAAATAGAACAACCATTATTCTCTGACTTAAATGAATAACCGTCTCGCATTAAACAAGATCCAGATATAATGTTCATGCTCAACGCTGGCACCAAATAACAATTATTTAGGTCTAATACTAATCCCGAAGGTAGATGTAGAGGTAGCGTGCCGACCGCGATCACATCGACTTTGGAACCGTTTCCTACGCGCATCGTCACCTCGTCCTTCGCCAGTGTTCGCTTAATCCGTAGTCCCTGTTTCGAGTTGCAAATATTAGCAACAGAACCAGTATCAAATACCCAGGTGCTACTGCGAGCTCTAGTAAGGTACACATCAATAACATGTATATCACATATACCTTTGTTCACCTTGCCATCCTTCTTATCCGCCAAATACTTGGGGCAGTTCCGCTTCGAGTGACCAGTCTGCTTGCAGTAGAAGCACTCAGTTTCAGGCTTAGGTCCAGACTTGGGTTTCTTCTCCTGAGCAGCAACTTGCTTGCTGTTCTTCTTGAAGTTCCCCTTCTTCTTCCCTTTGCCCTTTTTCTTGAAACTAGTGGTCTTGTTAACCATCAACACTTGATGCTCCTTTTTGATTTCTACCTCAGCAGCTTTTAGCATTGCGAAGAGCTCGGGAATAGTCTTGTTCATCCCTTGCATATTATAGTTCATCACGAAGCTCTTGTAGCTTGGTGGCAGTGATTGGAGAATTCTGTCAATGAAGCAATCATCCGAAGATTAACTCCCAATTGAATCAAGTGATTATTATACCCAGACATTTTGAGTATATGCTCACTGACAGAACTGTTCTCCTCCATCTTGCAGCTATAGAACTTATTGGAGACTTCATATCTCTCAATCCGGGCATTTGCTTGAAATATTAACTTCAACTCCTGGAACATCTCATATGCTCCATGACGTTCAAAACGTCGTTGAAGTCCCGATTCTAAGCTGTAAAGCATGGCACACTGAACTATCGAGTAGTCATGAGCTTTGCTCTGCCAGACGTTCATAACATCTGGTGTTGCTCCAGCAGCAGGCCTGGCACCCAGCGGTGCTTCCAGGACGTAATTCTTGTGAGCAGCAATGAGGATAATCCTCAAGTTACGGACCCAGTCCGTGTAATTGCTACCATCATCTTTCAACTTTGCTTTCTCAAGGAACGCATTAAAATTCAACGGAACAACAGCACGAGCCATCTATCTACAATCAACATAAACAAGCAAGATACTATCAGGTACTAAGTTCATGATAAGTTTAAGTTCAATTAATCAAATTACTTAAGAACTCCCACTTAGATAGACATCCCTCTAATCCTCTAAGTGATCACGTGATCCAAATCAACTAAACCATAACCGATCATCACGTGAGATGGAGTAGTTTTCAATGGTGAACATCGTTATGTTGATCATATCTACTATATGATTCACGCTCGACCTTTCGGTCTCCGTGTTCCGAGGCCATATCTGCATATGCTAGGCTCGTCAAGTTTAACCTGAGTATTCTGCGTGTGCAAAAACTGGCTTGCACCCGTTGTAGATGGACGTAGAGCTTATCACACCCGATCATCACGTGGTGTCTGGGCACGACGAACTTTGGCAACGGTGCATACTCAGGGAGAACACTTCTTGATAATTTAGTGAGAGATCATCTTATAATGATACCGTCAATCAAAGCAAGATAAGATGCATAAAAAGATAAACATCACATGCAATCAATATAAGTGATATGATATGGCCATCATCATCTTGTGCTTGTGATCTCCATCTCCGAAGCACCGTCATGATCACCATCGTTACCGGCGCGACACCTTGATCTCCATCGTAGCATCGTTGTCGTCTCGCCAATCTTATGCTTCCACGACTATCACTACCGTTTAGTAATAAAGTAAAGCATTACATCGCGATTGCATTGCATACAATAAAGCGACAACCATATGGCTCCTGCCAGTTGCCGATAACTCGGTTACAAAACATGATCATCTCATACAATAAAATTCATCATCATGCCTTGACCATATCACATCACAACATGCCCTGCAAAAACAAGTTAGACGTCCTCTACTTTGTTATTGCAAGTTTTACGTGGCTGCTATGGGCTTAAGCAAGAACCAATCTCACCTATGCATCAAAACCACAACGATAGTTTGTCAAATAGACTCCGTTTTAACCTTCGCAAGGACCGGGCGTAGCCACACTTGGTTCAACTAAAGTGGGAGAGACAGTCGCCCGCAAGCCACCTATGTGCAAAGCACGTCGGGGGAACCGGTCTCGCGTAAGCGTACGCGTAATGTTGGTCCGGGTCGTCTCGTCCAACAATGCCGCCGAACCAAAGTATGACATGCTGGTAGGCAGTATGACTTATATCGCCCACAACTCACTTGTGTTCTACTCGTGCATATAACATCAACATAAATAACCTGGCTCGGATGCCACTGTTGGGTTTCGTAGTAATTTCAAAAAATTTCCTACGCACACGCAAGATCATGGTGATGCATAGCAACGAGAGGGGAGAGCGTTGTCTACGTACCCACGCAGACCGACTGCGGAAGCGTTGACACAACTTAGAGGAAGTAGTCGTACGTCTTCACGATCCAACCGATCAAGCACTGAAACTACGACACCTCCGAGTTCGAGCACACGTTCAGCTCGATGACGATCCCCGGACTCCGATCCAGCAAAGTGTTGGGGAAGAGTTCCGTCAGCACGACGGCGTGGTGACGATCTTGATGTACTACAGCAGCAAGGCTTCGCCTAAACTCCGCTACAGTATTATCGAGGACTATGGTGGCTGGGGGCGCCGCACACGGCTAAGGAATAGATCACGTGGATCAACTTGTGTGTTTCTGGGGTGCCTCTGCCTCAGTATATAAAGGAGCCAAGGGGGAGCGGGGCGCCGGCCAGGAGGAGGGCGCGGGAGGAGTCCTACTCCTTCCGGGAGTACGACTCCCCCCCCCCCCAATCCTAGTTGGACTAGGATTCCCCGAGGGGGAAAGAGGGAGAGGGGGGCCGGCCACCTCTCCTAGTCCTAATAGGACTAGGGGAGGGGGGAGGCGCGCAGCCACCTTGGGCTGCCCCTTTCTCCTTTCCACTAAAGCCCATTAAGGCCCATATGGCTCCCGGGGGGTTCCGGTAACCTCCTGGTACTCCGGTAAAATCCCGATTTCACCCGGAACACTTCCGATATCCAAACATAGGCTTCCAATATATCAATCTTTACGTCTCGACCATTTCGAGACTCCTCGTCACGTCCGTGCTCACATCCGGGACTCCGAACAACCTTCGGTACATCAAAATGCATAAACTCATAATATAACTGTCATCGTAACCTTAAGCGTGCGGACCCTACGGGTTCGAGAACAATGTAGACATGACCGAGACATGTCTCCGGTAAATAACCAATAGCGGGACCTGGATGCCCATATTGGCTCCTACATATTCTACGAAGATCTTTATCGGTCAGACCGCATATAAACATACGTTGTTCCCTTTGTCATCGGTATGTTACTTGCCCGAGATTCGATCGTCGGTATCCAATACCTAGTTCAATCTCGTTACCGGCAAGTCTCTTTACTCGTTCCGTAATACATCATCTCACAACTAACATATTAGTTGTAATGCTTGCAAGGCTTATGTGATGTGCATTACCGAGAGGGCCCAGAGATACCTCTCCGACAATCGGAGTGACAAATCCTAATCTCGAAATACGTCAACCCAACATGTACCTTTGGAGACACCTGTAGTACTCCTTTATAATCACCCAGTTACGTTGTGACATTTGGTAGTACCCAAAGTGTTCCTCCGGTAAATGGGAGTTGCATAATCTCATAGTTATAGGAACATGTATAAGTCATGAAGAAAGCAATAGCAACATACTAAACGATCGGGTGCTAAGCTAAAGGAATGGGTCATGTCAATCAGATCATTCAACTAATGATGTGACCTCGTTAATCAAATAACAACACTTTGTTCATGGTCAGGAAACATAACCATCTTTGATTAGCGAGCTAGTCAAGTAGAGGCATACTAGTGACACTAAGTTTGTCTATGTATTCACACATGTATTATGTTTCCGGTTAATACAATTCTAGCATGAATAATAAACATTTATCATGATATAAGGAAATAAATAATAACTTTATTATTGCCTCTAGGGCATATTTCCTTCACCCGGTCATCTCCGCCAGCGAGTAGATGGTGACGGGCGACGCGGTGGAGGGCGGCGGCGTCTGGCCGGTGCAGGCGCCGGCGGTGGAGTCCAGCGGTGCGGTGGAGAGAGGCAGCGGCGCGGTGGTGACGGGCAGCGGCGGGTTGGGTGGTGGTGCAGACATGATCGAAACCGAGCTATCTGATACTAAATTGGTAGGAGTTAGGATCCTACCTGGTCTAGGGCGTAGGTTGTACGGGAAGGGGGAAGATTGAACGAGATGCGATCGCGGCTGCCGGCGGCGGGGCGCCGTGGCGCGATGACGAAGAGGTGGCGGCGGCGCAAGGGGCGGGTAGGGTTAGGTCTTCTAGCTCCCTTTGGGAAGCGGAGCAAACAATGATTGCTTCTTGCTTGATTAGATTGATACATCTCCTCTCCTTATATAGAGAGGTTTACTTGACTCCTAAGCAAACGATCCTAATAACGATAAGATAATTGGGCTAAGCCCCTAATAATGATAAAATACCTTGGGCCACAATTCACTGGGCTAAGTCCCTAATATGTCGGTCATAACATTATTTATTTATTTTTGCCGTTCTTTCGATCTATTTTGGATTGACCGACTGCAATGGCATTCTTTACATCTTGCTGTGACATGCAACCCACTTTGAAGAATGACAAAAAAGAGTTGAGATGTTGGGCATTTTGCGGCACTTTTTTGTTGCTATCAAGATGGGAACAAACATCAGGCACATGATTTTAGATCACCAATTTAGCTAACAAACATTTGTAATATGTCACAAAAATATATATATTTTGAAACTTCATTCAATGGCGAATCTAAAGATATGTTCTTGTGATATCCAACACATTATACGCTAGTCAAATCAAATACTTAAATGTGCCTGAGTTATATTTCCATCCGGAAGGAGTAAGGAAGGATATCCTTTAGTCAGCATCGGTCCTAGATTCCATGTAGTATTTGCTTATCATTGCACGATTCACTGCATTATATATAATGGATCGGGTGTTCTAGAAGGGCCCCTCATACTCGTACCCAGACTTGTTATCATATACTCCCTCTGATCTAATACGGACTACATACGATGCAAAATGAGTGAATCTACACTCTAAAGTGTGTTTATATAGATCCGTATGTAGTCCTTATTGAAATCTCTAAAAGGACTTATATTAGAAACGAAGGGAGTATTTGGACATATATCGTATTTATATGAGTATGATGTTCCAAAACACCTTCACATGCATCCCGTCATCGACTATATAAAGCACTACAAAGTCAAGGCAACTAATACACGTGCTTGTTATAGCAGTAAAGTCAAATCAATAGAATAAATATGACATGCCAAATACAACAATGTACATCTATGCAATATGGATGCAAAACTTACAAGTGCTACTTCAAGCAATTGATAGATGCAAATATATTCGGTATATGCATCCATAAGACAAACCTAAAAATCCACAAAATGTACTTTAACGTTCAAAAAGTTGCAAGAAAATCATGCATTAAACATTACTTATAAGGGAACTATGGCGATGGTTGTGGTACCATACATACCATGGAGGCCATTGTGAGGGTTCATAGAAATCCGTGGTGTGCACGGCATGCCTTCTCTACATCCTCCCTAGAGTCCTCATGGGCCTTCTGTATTCTCTCCCGTGCACTGAGCGGTGCAAACCGTCTCATGTAGGACGCGGAGCAGAGGGTGCGCTGGCACCCACCAGCATGATTGTGCAACGGCGATGAAGGAGGATGCTAGGTAAGAAGAGGCAGCAACACAACGAGAATGATAACCACGAGTGAAGGTGAAGAAAGAGAGATCGGGTTATGACCCGAAACTTGGAGCAAAATTTTAACAGAGAACGGCTGTAGAAGTCAATCGGATACAACATTTTCGTGCAAACGGGTGATAACCTTCCACCCTAAAACTTGACATGAGGACTACTCGTGGACTACCCACCTGCTCGACCTGTTTCTAAAGCAGTCGACGTGAACCCTCATCAAACCAGCCCTAAGCCAAGACTCCCCCCTCAGACCTAATCTGACTGAGAATAGAATTGCACGTATCAAGGGAGGACAGAAAAGCTGCTTATTATTTGTACCCTGGTTTCTCTGCAAGACCTCAATGCATGCACCAAAGAGTCCAAAAGGATTGACATGAGCACGTAGAGGAATGGTTGAATTAATTGGCCATGACGAAGCAGAAAATAAGAGGATGTACGCATGCGGAATCCAAGCATCTTACTTTGGACCTTGCTCTGATTGTAGGAGTACTCAATCGTTTTGACTTGGGATATACTGAAAGAGGTTTTGACTGTTCGTGTAGGATACAAACACCGCCGCCCGGGTTGAGTACGAAACACACCCGTAAACCACGGGGAAAGAAAATCCCCTCATATCTACGAAACCGTTGCGGCGTGGCCAACGTATCCGGTATTCGGTCGTAGTTACCATGGTCGATTCCTCCGCACCAGGTGCAAGCAAAATTCACGCCATGGCGCCGGCCGGACACTCCTCCTCTTGTCCCTACATCCACACCGACCTCATCGTGTCCATCGCCGCCGCCGGCCGCTTGTCTCTAAGAGACTACGCCTCCCTCCGCGCCGTCTGCACCGAGTGGCGCTCCGCCCTCACGCCGCTGTCGCCGTACCCCTGCCTTCTCTCCCTCCTCCCCGACGGCGACGCCGACTACAGCGCCTCCGCCATCTCGCTCCCGATGCGGCGCTCGTTCCACCTCCACGCGGGGTCTTGCTTGCTCGACCGCGAACACAAGGCCAAGACGTCCTCCCAGCGCCTGTCCGTGGGCGCTCCGCCCTCATCTGCGCTGACCACGGCCAGTCCAGCCCGGGCTGGAGCGCCACCAGTCGGATCCCAGAAATCCAGACTGACAAGCTGGCCGATCCGGTTTGGTCTGGTCCGCCAGCAGCCGATCCAAACGGCTGCTCGGTCAGGGACCGCACCGGAGCTGACTGTGTCCACCGCTGACGACCACCAACGGCCCATCCACGGCCGCGCCCGCCTTGTCGGCTCAGGCAACGGCCGCTTCGCCATCGCCGTCGATCAGCAGGGCAGCGCGGCCTTCCACCGCTGCTGGACGAGGCGGATCTACCTCCTCGATCCCCGTGCCGATAAGGAGCTCGACCTCGTCTCTCCGGCCGAGCAACATGACACCGTGCGCAAGATTGTGTTCACGCCCAAAGGCCGCGACTACTGGACCGTCGCGGCCCTGTACAAAAATAGCACCAAGGTAGCCCACATGGACTGGGAACTGGACAAGAGCTGGACACTCGTCGCCAAAAACATGAACCAAATCGCCGACCTAGCCTTGTACAACGCCGATGACGGCAAGCTGTACTGCGGCTGCCTCAGCACAACCGGAGCCCTGCACGTGTTCCGCATCATCGCCAACGGCGGCCAAGGCTACAAGCTGGAGCCGCCCGTGTGGAAAATCGACGACGCCTTCACGCCGCCCTACGACCGCATCTCCCCACTCACCTCCACCAAGCAACTCTTCATCTGCCACGGCACCATGTACCAGGTGTGGCAGAACAAAAGCGGCGCCACCGTCACACTCGGAGGAGTCGGTTACCAGATGCCCGTGGACGAGATCTTCCTACTTAGGTGCGAGTACGGCCAGCAACGCTGGGACGTGGTCAAGGACCTGGGAGGCTGCTCCGTCTTCATCAGTAAGGACGGCAGCCCGGTGGTGGTGCAACCCGCCGCTTTTCCTGCAGAGGTGAGACCCGATTGCGTGTACTGGATCAACTGGCCGTCATGTGTTCCCATGGTGTGTGATATAGCCACCGGGACCTCCCATCCATGGGTGCTTCCTCTTCCTCTTCCTTATGGCGCGTGCTACAAAGGTGACTGCTGGTACTTTGGTGATGACCACCCACCCTCCCAAAATTAACGTTGAAGGTTTTGTTAATCTGCTTCGGTTGCTTATAAGAATGTCCTGTTTCTTGGTTTTTCAAGATAAACTTATTAGCTTATGTGCTTTACCAAAGGAAATTGTAAACTTCTTTTGAGTTATTTTTGTTTCTCTTGTCACCTGCAAATTGATTTTGGACAGCTCGTCCGCGCATGACGCTTGCTCGGATTCATGTGTCATGCCTAGACGATCCTAATTTAAGTTGCGGAGGCCGTTGATGCTTCCTGTTGGTTTTTCTAATACTCCAATACAATTTATTTCACTTTATATAATGTATTCGTTTGAAGATATTCTCACTTTTGATGAGATCGCCTGAGCCCCGCCACTTGCCACTCGAAACCCTAAAAACGCTTCGGGGCTACATGTCAACCGCCGGCCCCTCAAATAATTAATAATGTGAAATAACCATACATGTGTTAGAGATTAGTTTGCATGCACGCGAATCTCCAGTTGAATGGATGGCTCCCGCATGCACGTCACCTCCAGTCCATAGGAGAATCGCTTTTCTCGTACAAAGATGTTTTCCCTCTGATGGTCTAGTGTAAAAGTGAGGAGGATTATTGTGATGATCTATCGTAGCACTAATAGAAAAAGGGTCAAACGTGAAGCACATTAGTGCCGGTTTGAATTTGAGCCGGCACTAATTGTATCATTAGTGCCGGTTCGAACGGCTATGCATTAATGCCGGTTCGTGTTGAACCTTTAGTACCGGTTCGTGCCACGAACCAGTACTAAAGGGGTGATGGCAGGCTGGCGTCAGGCCTGGGCCCCACGATCACCTTTAGTACCGGTTCGTGTCACAAACCGGTACTAAAGGGCTAACCTTTAGTACCGGTTTGTGCCACGAACCGGTACTAAAGGGGTCTGACCTATAGTACCGATTTGTGACACAAACCGGCGCTATAGGGCAATTTTCAAACTCTACCCCCCCCCCCCCCCCCGTGTGTCGCCATTTCAGTTCTAAAAAAATCAAAAGAAAATGATAAAAACTTCAAAAAATAAAATCCTTCGAGAGGTAGTTATATTACTACATCTACTAGTTAGGAAAATTTGAAAACTTAAATTTGGACATGTTTTGCAAAAAGTGTAAGGAAAATGTAAAATGGCTATAACTTTTGCATACGATGTCGGAAAAAAACGTATAATATATCAAAAAATTCAGCACGAAAATCCGCATCCGATGGAGACCGCCTACGGCCTGTTTGGAATTTTTTAGAATCCTCAAATTCCAAAAGGAAAAAAAGATATGGTCAAATTTCAATTTTTTTTAAAAAAATTGGTTAAATCTAGTCAAACTACTTATTCAAGAAGTATTAATGTTACTACATAATTATTCAAGAATTTTAGTGTTACTAAATAATTATTTCAATTTTTTGAATTTTGGTCAAATCTGGTAAAACTGTGGTCAAACTATGGTCAAACTTATTCAAGAAATATTAGCGTTACTAAATAATTACTCCCTCTGTAAACTAATATAAGAGCGTTTAGATCACTATTTTAGTATTCTAAACGCTCTTATATTAGTTTACGGATGGAGTACTGTTTTTTTTAGAATAATAGTTTCAAACTCAAACGGTGAAATGTGTGACTTCATGCTCAAGCTAAACTCCTGAGGGTTAATAGGATTAACATCTTACTATTGTCAGGAAAACAACAAGTGCAGACTTGAAAACGAAGGAGAATAGAACCCGAAAGTTAAGCGTGCTCGGGCTGGAGTAGTGAAAGGGATGGGTGACCGGTCGGGAAGTTAGATGATTTGGAATGAGTGATCCACACTTGAGTAGTTAAGAGAGGTGATTAGAGACTAAATCATCAAATAATTCAGAAAAATAAAAAAAAATCAAAAAAATCAAAAAAAAACCTTTAGCACTGGTTCGTGCCGAACCGGTACTAAGGGGGGGGGGGGGCTTTAGTGCCCACACTTTAGTGCCAGTTCCATGACCGGCACTAAAGGCCCTTACAAACCGGTTTTAAAGCTTTGTTTTCTACTAGTGTAGTATTGTTTAATTATCTAGTGTGGTGTGGTTTTAACGTTTAATGTTGAACATTTAATATTAAAGTCTGAAATTTTGGTTATGCAATTATGCAGTGAATCATGTTCATGTTTGAATACTTGTGCACCAGTTGTACATAATCTGTTTTGGAAGAAAATATTCTGGTGTCTAAAATTCTTCTCTCCTGCACTAAAACCATTTCTGACATCAACTTTTACATGATCTATCGGAGATGCCATAAGCATGGGAATTAGGAAGTGTCTCTGCACATTTATGTAAACGTGCGAACATTTCTTTCAACAGAAAAACGTAAGAGTTGGGAAGAATCGTGCATGAACCGTGGTGGAGTAATCTGAACAAGATTCCCTCCCATGCGCATGATTTCAAGTGATCGGTGATGCTTGAGCGGTCCGTGTCTTGCTGTTCATCGACACAACATTAATCCTTTGTGACCACAGATGTGAAGTGGGACTGCAAGACGGACCGTGGCCACCTCCCTGACCCTCAGGACGTATGCATGCATATTCTTAGCGACGCAACTGCCGCCACTAATAGGCTGTTATGCAGTAGTGTATGATGAAAAGATTGGGATGCATATCATCTTCTAACAACTTTTCCCTATCATGCTACCTTATTAGGCCTAGATATTAATTATGCGTACGCGAGGTAGGGCTCACTGTCGCCCAGGGATTTTGCTATGGAATAGATGATCTCTACCAAGTGGGTGAAATTTACGGTTACTGTATGAAAAACACCACGCAATTATGGCTTGAAAATTTGCAAAGGAATTTTCAGTTCAATTTTTCTATGTTGATATAGATAGTTATTGAACTCATAACAAGCAATTTTTTTATACATTCCTGTGCATCCCCCAACAAATAAACAAACAAATGAACTCATAACATGTAACTTTTTTGATACATTCCTATGTATGTTCAAGAAATAAACAATGTTGGTTCCGTACACAAACCCTCCATGTGTTGATATGGAAGGAACATACTTGCTACTATGCTATGAATAGTTCTCATGCGTGATTAGAGATGTTATTATATTACTCTATATATCTAACGTTTAAATTCAAAAGTTTAAAACAAAGTTCTTTTTGCTCCATATCTGCTTTTACCATCGGGTGGCGAGAAGGGTGGTTACCGTACGGTAAGCGCATTTACTGCCTGGTAACCAAAACCTTGCTTTTGCCTCGTTTACCAATTACGAGGCTAGTCTGAAGAGAGCATATGGCAAATAATATGAGGATTCATGCTAGAGACACTTACGATTGCAGACTTGTGTTTAGAAAGGTAGTTTTCCCACTCAGTAGAGTTTGGAAAATTTAGCTTGAGCTCGCAAAATCAAACAAAGAGAATCAGATTGGTGATGGGAAATCACATATTTGCTAATCAATATTGATAGTATTATTGATTTTTTTAATAAATCATAAGAACAACACAATACATGCATTACAATACTTGACACACTTTGTAACAAAATGTACATAAATGTTGTGCACATAATTGCAATATGCAGCAGCAATGTTCGATCCTGCCAAGCTAGTCGATGGGATACACTGTGCGGTTGAAGCAGTGCACTAATTAAGCGGCACGAGGACTTTGGCTTGTAGGTACAGGTCGTTCTTCCGCCCGACGGTGATGCCCATCTCCTCTTCCATGTCCAACTCTCCTCCGGCAGGAAGCTCCCAGTCGAAGTGGTAGAGAAGGGCGGCAAGGGTGAGCTCCATGCTAGAATGCGCGAACATCATCCCGGGACATATCCTCCTGCCTGCCCCGAACGGTGTGTACTCGAAGTTGGTTCCCTTGAAGTCTACTTCGCCGGACTCAAACCGCTCTGGCCTGAACTCCTCCGCGGTGTCCCAGTGCTTGGGGTCTCTGCAGATCGCCCACGCATTCACGAACACGGTGGTGCCCATCGGCACATCATACCCGAGGACCTTGCACGCCTCCGTGGGCTCGCGCGGCAACAACAATGGCCCGGGCGGGTGCAGCCTCAACGTCTCCTTGATGATCAGCCTGATGTACTTGAGATCGGCCAGGTCATCCTCAGTCAGACTTGGCTTTCCTTGTAGGCTGTCACGTACTTCGGCTTGTGCTTTTGCCATGGCCCTTGGGTTCCTCATCAGCTCCGATAGGGCCCAGATGAGCGTCGTTGCCGACGTCTCGCTCCCAGCACTAAACAAGTCCTACAGATTAAAACAGGAGGTCATTTAATTAATTATTAGTGAAAGAAAACAAATTAGTTAGCCCGCCGTCAGCTTACCATTAATTATTAGTGAAAGAAAACAAATTAGTTAACCGCCCGTCTCGTCTGTCGTCTCCGACGCGCCAAGGATACGTACTACTCCTACTAGGAAGTGTATCTGCACATGCATAATTACCCACAACAGGACGCATGCATATCCTGTGTCTCGTGCAGCAGGACGCATGCATATCCTAATTACCCACAACCACAGGTTTTTAGTACTCCCTCCTATCCTTTTTATTCCGCGTATTACATTTGTGTCAAATCAAACTTTATAAAAAATGATCAAATATATATTAAAAAAGGACTATGCTAACGACCAGTCGACTGGTCGTTCACCGATTTTTATCTCACCTCGGTTCACAGACTTTTTTTCACTCGTCTGGTTTTATATCAATTAGTCTAGATAGCGGAGAAAAAGAAATAAAGTAGGTTTTTAGTACTCCCTCCTATCCTTTTTATTCCGCGTATTACATTTGTGTCAAATCAAACTTTATAAAAAATGATCAAATATATATTAAAAAAGGACTATGCTAACGACCAGTCGACTGATCGTTCACCGATTTTTATCTCACCTCGGTTCACAGACTTTTTTTCACTCGTCTGGTTTTATATCAATTAGTCTAGATAGCGGAGAAAAAGAAATAAAGTGCGACTGGTCGTTCACCGATTTTTATCTCACCTCGGTTCACAGACTTTTTTTCACTCGTCTGGTTTTATATCAATTAGTCTAGATAGCGGAGAAAAAGAAATAAAGTAGGTTTTTAGTACTCCCTCCTATCCTTTTTATTCCGCGTATTACATTTGTGTCAAATCAAACTTTATAAAAAATGATCAAATATATATTAAAAAAGGACTATGCTAACGACCAGTCGACTGGTCGTTCACCGATTTTTATCTCACCTCGGTTCACAGACTTTTTTTCACTCGTCTGGTTTTATATCAATTAGTCTAGATAGCGGAGAAAAAGAAATAAAGTGCTTAAAAGGGGACTTGAACTTTGGTCCCCCAACTAGCTACTACAGCCACTAACCAACTCACCCATCTTTTTTTATTGTCCACAATAGATAAACAGGGGTATTTGAACCCTTCTTCTTTCTATCATATTAGCAAAAAAAAACAGTCTTGATAACTTGGAATAAGCAGCGTGATAACTATGACATGACCATCATGGTAACTTCAACATAACGCCCTGATAACAAATAACATGACAAAGGTTGACAACTCTATCATTATAGTGCTGATAAGCGTGAGAAGCATGCTAAGTTTAGCATGGGCAACATGCAAACTTTACATGAAGATTATCGGGATATATTTCAACAACTTTTCCCTCGGTGAAAATTTACTATGATGTTTGAGTCTACGTTATTAGCTATGAAAAATACCACTGTTTTTGCACACAAGTTATGCATTTTGGTTACCGGGGGTATATTTTCAACAACGAAAAATCGTCTGGTCGAGGCCGCGGTGTTTGTATGTAAATTATCAGGTGTGGATGCGTATATTATCATGTTATTTACACAGAATTATCGGGCGTATGTTTTCAACAATTTTTTCACCTGGTTCAAAATTTATTGTGGTGTTCGTACCTAAGTTATCGGATCTATAGTGCTTAAATGATCATGTTATCTACACAGAAATTACCGAGGTATATTTTCAACAACAAAAAGCGTCTGGTCAAGGTTAACGGGGTGTTTGTATGTAAGTTATCATATGTGGATGTGTATATTATCATGCTATTTACATAAAAATTATCGGTGTATGTTTTCAATAATTTTTTCACCTGGTTCAAAGTTACCTTGGTATTTGTACCTGTTATCAGGTCTATAGTGCTCAAAATAAGTTATCAGGTCCGGGATCCTGTGTTACCATGTTATTTATAGAGTATGTTCTCAATAACTTTTTTTCACAGGTCATAAGTAATCGTGGTGTTTGTACCTGAGTTGTCAGGTCCGGAAGCGTATATTATCACGCTTTTACACACAAGTTATTGGTGGTATGTTTTCAACAACTTTTTTCCACGGGTCAAAGTTATTGTGGTGTTTGTATATAAGTTATCAGGTCCGGAAGCCTATATTATCATTCTATTTACACAAAAGCTATTGGTTGTATGTTTTTAATATCTTTTTCTCCGGGTCAAAATTATCGTGGTGTTTGTACCTGAGTTATCAGCTCTGAGGGCGTATATTACCATGCTATTACTTGGAAGTTATCAGCGGTATGTTTTAATTTCAACAACTTTTTTCCACAGGTCAAAGTTATCGTGGTGTTTGTACCTAAATTATCAGGTTAGGGGCGTATCTTACCATGCTATTACTTCGAAGTTATCAGTGATATGTTTTCAACAACTTTTTCTCACGGGTCAAAAATACCGTGGTGTTTGCATGTAAAATATAAGGTCCGGAAGCCTATATTATCATGATATTTACACAATAGTTCCCGAGAAATGTTTACAATGACTTTTTGTAAACCAAATAATGGGTAAGTCGGTCTACAATAATCATGTTTCTATAACATATACAACTTGGTAACTATAAAAATAACCATGTTGATGACTACAACCCGGTGACTACACAATTGTTATGTTGTAACTATATATAGTCTTCCCACCTATAATGATCCCTCTCTCATCAAATTACTACGAAGATTTGCTTGAATTCTACCATGACACGACGCGCCACCTTCCCTTTGCCAACATATCCCACCTGTCCAAGGGCATCTCATGCAGAATCCTCTTTGATCCCACCACCAATATCGTTCTCGGCATCATCTGAGTGCTCGCGGGGATGCCTACTTCCATCAAGAAGTGAACCACAAATGATTCATGAGTGAAAGAAAAACCGAAAATGCATTCTCTATAGAAATACAACAAAATCCGAGTATTACCAATTCGTAACAGAAAAAAAATCAAATGGAGGGCTGCACCATAGCAGTGGCCTACTCGTGGTAATCACATATCTATAGAATTAGCCCACTTCTAGACAAAACATCCGGTTGGCTGAGATGGTCATTAGATATAGTCAAGGTTAGTTATGAGGCTGCAGGTGTGGGGTTCGAATCCTGTTGTGGAATCGTACGTGCCTATCCCTAACGACCAGTCGGCAGGTACTTAGCTTTCTCGATTAAAAAAATATCAACATCTACAATATCAAATATATATTTCATAAAACTCTATTTCATAATGAATTTAAAAATACCGATTTAGCATTGTGAATATTGATACTTTTTTCTATAAGTCTAGTCAAAGTAAAGACACTTTGACTTCGAACAAAACTTATATGCAGACTAAAAAGAACCGGAAGGAGTACTACGAACTGGTCATTGACCCCTCTCTGAACAAAAACCCTGGCTCCTGGCAACATAAAGGCACTACGTGGGCCCTTTGTAAACCGAGTGACGCTCTCGGCTTAATTTTTGTGCAGGGAAAAACCATGTGCTACCAGTGCCCAGGAATAAGCCAATCGTATTTCCTTCTGTGCAGGGCATATATGTAAGCCAAGAACATCAAATGAACATCAATATGCTCACGGCTTATATGTAAGCATGTACCTTGCTCTCGGCTAAAACCTGTACTGGCAATGCCTTTTCGTCCTTGGTGTTCCAAGGAGCTTACACATGTCTAGTAAAGCCGCGGTCTATGCTCGGCTTACATGTGTAAACCGAGTACAATAGTCGGCGTAATTTTTCTTTTGGGAGCAATCACGTGCCGCCAGTGCCTAGGAATAAGCCGATTGTGTTTCCTCTGTGCAAGGTGTATATATAAGCCGAGAACATCTATCTGCTCACGGCGTATATGTAAGGCGTGTTCCTTGCTCTCAGCTTAAACCTGTATTGGCAGTGCCATTTGGTCCTAGGAGCTCCCAGGGGCTGACACGTGTCTTGTCAACCGAGTTCTATGCTCAGCTTACATGTGTAAACCAAGTACAATAATCGGTTTATACCCTAGAATGCTTTTTGTTTTTGCGATCCAACACTTACTTCTCACATGTTCTTTTTGTGGCTGACTGTTGACCCGCTTGTGAAAACTAGACAAGGCCATATTATCCTGTTTAGAAAGCCAATAATGCTACATACATGTCCTATCCACATGCTTCGTCGACCATCCTTGCAATACGTATGCATACAAAAAACTTGACAAATGTTGTTGTTGTTGTGATGAGGATGAGATGATCCAACACTTAATTTTCCACCGTCAACATCTATATCCACGTAGCATGTTTTGGATCCATATGGGGCATTCGCTTTAGTGTGTTAGATGTGGTCTTTGGGGTCTTTGGGTGCGACCAATATTTTTTGGAAAGGGGGTTAAGAACTCGTGGCCTCTGCTTCTGGTGTGCAAGCTCAACCATCTAACATGGGATTTCTTTAACCAGTATAAATGATGTTCTATCAGTAGGCAATCTCAGACCCTCGATAAGAAAATCGTCTTTGGTTAACAGATTACCAAATGTCAATCTTCGCCACATGAGCTATGCCATGCTCAGTTCCAGCATGTAAGGTGTAAATTTTTGACAGACAAACTTTGGCTACTACTCCCTCCGTTCCTAAATACTTGTCTTTCTAGACATTTCAAATGACTACTACATACGGATGTATGTAGACATATTTTAGAGTGTAGATTCACTCATTTTTCTCCGTATGTAGTCACTTATTGAAATGCCTAGAAAGACAAGTATTTAGGAACGGAGGGAGTAGTACATAAAACAAAGGCTGAGACTCTATGGTCCCCACCAAATGGAGGGATGACACCACCAAATAAATTATTGCACTCTAAAATATACCCTTGAAAAATACCCAAAGCCCATGTTAACACTATCATTTTCCTATAATGCATGAGAGAGAGAGAGAGTTTGATATTACATAAATGCCCTTTTTGTTTTTTTTTCTATTTCTCTTCTCTCTCCTACTTTTCAAGGGTATATTTTTAATCTAAGTTCATTCTACTATTCCTTTGCGAATGTCGAGAGTACCTACATATTGGGTACGGAAAAGGCTTTTCAAAACTGTTTGCAAACTACTGGAATTATTGCAATTGAAAAATTAGATCTCCGAAAGTCCAAATCACTAGGTTTTTACACTAGAGGCCTGCCAAATTTTATCCTACTTGGTTTTGCTTGTGACATTTGATACACTCATGCTGCTTGTTGACTTAGCCAAACATGGAAGAAGCTCCCTTGCTGAAGAATCCTTCGAAGACGTCTTGCTGACACTAAGTACATATTCTTAGTCGGTTGTTGGCTTGTGCCCATATTTCTTGAAGATGGTATTTCCACTGTTTTTTTTCTTTTGAAGATTCTCCAGTCAGGTGGTTGATGGTACGGGAAACCGCCAGTACCCTCAGTAGAGTGGCGAATGTGGCCGAAAATACCAGAAGGGAGTTCACACAAGGAGTATATCTCGGAAATTTTAGCTTGAGCTCATAATATCAAACAAATAAAATCAAACTGGTGATGGCAAACCACATATTTGATAATCAATACAAAAGATATTATTGATTTTTAATAAATCATGAAAATTGTACAATACAATCATTACTACGATTACCACCATGACACACCGGTAACAAAATGTACAAAAAATTTGTGTACATAATTGCAATATGCAACTGCAATGTTCGATCTATCCAACTAGTCGATTGAATCCACTATGCGACATCTGAAGCAGACACTAATTAAGCGGCACGTGGACTTTGGCATGCAGGTACAGGTCATTCTTCCAGCCGACGGAGATGCCCATCTCCTCCTCCATGTCCAACTCCGCTCCGGCAGGAAGCACCCAGTCAAAGTGGTAGAGGAGGGCGGCAAGGGCGAGCTCCATGCTAGACTGCGTAAACAGCATCCCCGGACATATCCTCATGCCGGCCCCGAACGGTGTGTACTCAAAGTTGGTTCCCTTGAAGTCCACTTCACGAGACTCGAACCGCTCTGGCCTGAACTCTTCCGGGGCATCCCAGTGCTTGGGGTCCCGACAGATCGCCCACGTGTTCACAAACACGGTGGTGCCCGTCGGCACGTCGTAGCCGAGGACCTTTCATGCCTCGGTGGGCTCACGCGGCAACAGCAGGGGCACCGACGGATGCAGCCTGAGCGTCTCCTTCACTAGTAGAAAAAGGGTCAAATGTGAAGCACATTAGTGCCGGTTAGAATTTGAGCCGGCACTAATGTGTGCATTAGTGCCCGTTCCAACGGCTAGCCAGCCGCTCTCATTAGTACCGGTTCGTGGCGAACCTTTAGCACCGGTTCGTGCCACGAACCGGTACTAAAGTGAGTGGTGGAAGGATGTTGTCAGTCCGGAGCCCCTCCAGCACCTTCAGTACCGGGTCGTATCACGAACCGGTACTAAAGGTCGTCCTACATAGACCCTTCGTCCACCCGAGCTCGCTCTGTTCTTCCCCTTTCCCCTCTCCTCTCTGTTCTTTTCCCTCTTCCTCTCAAGCTCATCACACATTTTGCCCAAAAATTTTCAAGATTTGAAGGGCCCACATCCATTCAAATGATCACAAAGGTTAGCAACTTTGTCCTTTCATCTCTCATTGCTAGATTAGCTCGTGCAATGCTTTATATAGTGATTGATTTTTGAGTTTAGTAATTTGGGAGGAATTATATATATGTGCTCGTATTTGATTTATATGCAATTTGAGGTCAAAAATAACACTTAGTTTGCATATGTAGGTGTAGTTTACTTAGTACCTTCTAAATCTCCGTCGTAACCACCGTCGATCGCTCGCAACGTCCCGTTGCCGGCACCACCTTGTGGTGAGCCTCTTGTTCATGAAGTTTTATATAAAAAATTGATGGTTGTGTGATTTGGATATATAGTTACTCGTATAATTATCTTACCCATACATTGTTTGTTATACATAGTGCCATGGTTTTGATATCCGTCCCTGTCGGCCCTCGTCCGGGTTATGATTCGCATGTGGTATATTCTCTTTTAAAACTATTCATTGCATTTCGTGTTTATGAAAAATTATGCCCATCAAGTTGACATAGATATTTGTATGTAGGAGGTAGTTGAACCGGAAATTCCAACCGACTCTATTGTCGAGAGGTTAAATTTAGTTGAAAGAGAAAACGAGGATTTGAAGGAAAAATTGAAAAGAATTGAGGGGGAGAAGATGGAATTGGAGTTGCATGTTGCTGATGTCGTCGATGATCACAAGATTAAGATGGAGAAAATGCGCTTGAAGATTAGAAAGATTAAAAAATATGCCATTCATAGTGAGGCTTGGTATCATTATGCTGTTGGATCAATTGTTACCTTAGTTGCGATCTTGATCGCATTTTTTGTTGCATTTAAATTCTTTAGCTAGATAGTTATTTGTTTGTTGCATTTAAGTGTTGAATCATCTTTATGTATGAACTTTATGTATTGTATTAATTTGGTGTTTTCGGTGTTGTGTATTGAAGATGAGCCGGCAATGGATGTACGATGACCGATGCTCTCCCGAGTTCATTAATGGCGTGTGTACTTTTCTGCTTGCGGCTGAGGCAAACAAGCGGGCGGATGGTTTTATGCCTTGTCCATGTGCTGGTTGTAAGAATGGTCACAATTACTCTACGTCAAAAACCATTCATGTCCACCTGTTTGAGTCCGGTTTCATGCCCCACTATAATGTTTGGACCAAGCATGGAGAAAGAGGGGTTATGATGAAGACAATGAAGAAGAAGAGGACGACGACAGCTATCCTGGCCATGAGTTCCCTGAATACGATAATACAACAATGAAGGAAGAAGCTGAGCCGGTAATGCGGGAAGAAGCTAAGCCGGCAATGCGAGAAGAAGCTGAAGAAGAGGCATCGGATGAGCCCGTTGATGATCTAGGTCGGGCCATTGCCGATGCAAAGAGACACTGCGCAAGTGATTTGAAGAAGAAGAAGTTGCAGCGCATGTTAGAGGATCACAAAAAATTGTTGTACCCGAATTGTGTAGGTGACAAGAAAAAGCTGGGCACCACACTGGAATTGCTACAATGGAAGGCAAAGAATGGTGTATCTGACAAGGGATTTGGAAAGTTGCTGGTAATGATAAAGAATATGCTCCAAAGGACAACGAATTGCCCGAGAGTACGTACGAAGCAAAGAAGGCTGTCTGCCCTCTAGGGTTAGAGGTGCAGAAGATACATGCATGCCCTAATGATTGCATCCTCTACCGCGGTGAGTACGAGGATTTGAACGCTTGCCCAGTATGCGGTGCATTGCGCTATAAGATCAGCCGCGATGACCCTGGTGATGTCGAGGGCGAGCGCCCCAGGAAGAAGATTCCTGCCAAGGTGATGTGGTATGCTCCTATAATACCACGGTTGAAACGTTTGTTCCAAAACAAAGAGCATGCCAAGGCGATGCGATGGCACAGCGAAGACCGTAAGAAAGACGGTAAGTTGAGAGTACCCGCTGACGGGTCGCAGTGGAGAAAAATCGAAAGAAAGTACGGAAAGGAGTTTGCAGATGACGCAAGGAACGTATGGTTTGGTCTAAGCACAGATGGTATTAATTCTTTTGGGGAGCAGAGCAGCAACCATAGCACCTGGCCTATGACTCTATATTTGTATAACCTTCCTCCTTGGTTGTGCATGAAGCGGAAGTTCATTATGATGCCAGTGCTCATCCAAGGCCCTAAGCAACCCGGCAACAACATTGATGTGTACCTAAGGCCATTAGTTGAAGAACTCTTATAACTGTGGAATGGAACAGGTGTACATGCGTGGGATGAGCACATGGGGGAAGAATTTGACCTAAAGGCGTTGCTGTTCGTGACCATCAATGATTGGCCTGCTCTCAGTAACCTTTCAGGACAGACAAACAAAGGATACCGCGCATGCACGCACTATTTGGACGATACCGACAGTATATATTTGGCTAATTATAAGAAGAATGTGTACCTGGGACATCGCCGATTTCTTCCGAGAAGGCATCCCGTAAGAAAGAAAGGCAAGCATTTCAAAGGTGAGGCGGATCACCGGACGAAGCCTCGCCACTGTACTGGTGCTGATGTACATGATATGGTCAAGGATTTGAAGGTGGTCTTTGGAAAGGGTCCAGGTGGACAACCTGTTCCGAATGACGCTGACGGACGCGCACCCATGTGGAAGAAGAAATCTATATTTTGGGACCTGCCCTATTGGAAAGACCTAGAGGTCCGCTCCGCAATCGACGTGATGCACGTGATGAAGAATCTTTGTGTGACCCTGCTTGGTTTCTTGGGCGTGTATGGGAAGACAAAAGATACACCTGAGGCACGGGAGGACCAGCAACGTATGCACGGAAAAGACGGCATACATCAGGGTCATGCAAGCTACGCTCTTACCAAAGAAGAGAAGGAAATCTTCTTTGAATGCCTGCTCAGTATTAAGGTACCGTCTGGCTTCTCATCGAATATAAAGGGAATAATAAACATGGGGGAGAAAAAGTTCCAGAACCTAAAGTCTCATGACTGCCACGTGATTATGATGCAACTGCTTTCGGTTGCAGTGAGGGGGCTTCTACCAGAAAACGTTCGATTAGCCATTGTGAAGCTATGTGCATTCCTCGATGCAATCTCTCAGAAGGTAATCGATCCAGAAATTATACCAAGGTTAGAGAATGATTTGGTGCAATGTCTTGTCAGTTTCGAGTTGGTGTTCCCACCATCCTTCTTCAACATCATGATGCACGTCCTAGTTCACCTATGTGAAGAGATTAACGTTTTGGGTCCTGTATTTCTACACAATATGTTCCCCTTTAAGAGGTTCATGAGAGTCTTAAAGAAATATGCTCATAACCATGCTAGGACAGAAGGAAGCATCTCCAAGGGCCATGAAAATGAGGAGGTCATTGAGTTTTGTATTGACTTTATTCCTGACCTTAAGCCAATTGGTGTTCCTGAATCGCGGCATAAGGGCAGACTGGATGGAAAAGGCACGCTAGGAGGGGAACAAATAATATGTATGGACGGACATTCTCTCACTGAAGCACACTACACAGTTCTACAGAATTCCGCCTTGGTGGCTCCGTATATGGATGAACACAAGAATTTGCTACGCTCCAAACACCCGGAGCGGTCTGATGACTGGATTACACGTGAACAAACCAGGAGTTTCGCCAGCTGGTTGCAGACACGTACCATGCATGACGCCTCTATTGAAGATGACCTGTACTTGCTGTCCCAGTTACCATCTTCGAATATAATGACTTTCAAAGGGTACGAGATAAATGGTAATACATTTTACACGATCGCCCAAGATAAGAAGAGCACCAACCAAAACAGTGGTGTCCGCTTTGATGCAGAAACCAAGATGGGAAAGGAAACATATTAAGGTTATATACAGGACATATGGGAACTTGACTATCGACGTGATTTGAAGGTCCCTTTGTTTCGGTGCAAATGGGTCAATATGACACGAGGCGGGGTAACGGAAGACCCGCAGTACGGAATAACAACAGTGGATCTCAACAATCTTGCGTATGCAGACGAACCATTCGTCCTACCCAATGATGTGGCACAGGTTTTCTATGTGAAGGACATGTCTACCAAGCCAAGAAAAAGAAAAGATAAGGAAGCGAATGCATCGTACGATGAGCCAAAGCGGCACATAGTTCTTTCTGGGAAGAGAAACATCGTGGGAGTGGATGACAAGACAGACATGTCAGGAGATTATGAAAAGTTTGATGAAATTGCTCCATTCACAGTGAATATTGACCCGAGCATCCAGTTAAATGATGAACATTTTCCATGGCTACGGCGCAAAGGGACACACGCGAAGAAAAAGTTTCACACCCAAAGATCTGGGATGTGATCGGCTTCACTATCATCACTTTCTTCTGTGTTTCACACCCAGGAGGGAATCTCTGTAATAGTTAGGGTAGCTAGTTATGTGTTTTGGCATTTGAAACGCGAAGAAATTTTATGTGCAAGCAAATTCTTTCATGCATTTACTGATTTTTTCAGCTAAATGACCCTAAAATTGAAAAGCATTTCAAATAAACTCAGAAAAGGTTGAAAGTTGGCATGGTATCATAATTTCACCCACATAGCATGTGCAAAAAGTAGAGAGGGTTACTGCAAAACTGGATGCACTTCGTGTACAAAAGGGACAATCTCTTTCGAAGTATCAGGGTTTCGGACGAAAACTCATCTGTTACAAAGACATTTCATTTTTAAATAACCTAAGCATTACCAAATTGAATATAATGATAAAACACACTAATATTAAACATAAGAAAAAAGAATTACTGAAAAATCTATTTTCAAAGTTAAGTTATTCACAAACTAGTGATATCCACAAAATTTCAAATAATTCAAAATTTAAACTATTCAAATTTGTAAACTACCGGTACTAACAGAAAGTTTGTAATTTTTTGTACCTAAAGCAAAAATATTCACAAAGAAATTCTAAATACAGCAAAAAACAACTCAAAAATAAATAAAACAAAAATAAATAAAACAAAAATAAATAAAGCAAAAAAATAAGAAAAAAAAGCCCACCTACTGGCCTACAGCGGCCTGCATATGACTAGAAACCCAAATTCTAGTTGGGCCAGGATGCAGGCCCGCTAGCCCAGTAGGCCCAACAGGGCATCGCAGCAGAGGTAGGCCCAGAAGGCCTGCTTAAGAGAGGAGCTCGAGACAGCAGCGACGGCGGGGCTTATAAGCAGGTGCGAGTGCCCCTCGGCTAGCGAGGTGGGACTAAACTTTTGCGCCCCTCGCCTGGCAGCGCACACCCTTTAGTACCGGGTCGTGGCTCCAACCGGTACTAAAGGGGGGCCTTTAGTACCGGTTGGCGCCAGGACCCGGTACTAAAGGGGGTGCGGTTCCCGCCGCTTCGCCTTGCCAAAACAGACCTTTAGTACTAATTGGTGGCTCCAACCGGTACTAAACGTGGATTCTATATAAGAAAACACTTCAAAAAAAATTGTCAGTTTCTCATCTCTCCCTGCTTCTTTCTCCTCTGCCCCGTCGCCATCCCCGTCGCCGTCCGTCGCCGTCCCCGTCGCCGTCCGTCGCCGTCGCCGTCCCCATCCCCGTCGTCCCCGTCGCCGTGCCGCGCCCTGTCCTCCCGTCGTCCCCGCCCGGCCCGTCCCCGTCGTCGCCGCCCCGTCCTCGTCGCCGCCCACCATCGTCGTGCCTCGCTGGTGAGCTCCTGCCCCGGCCGCCAACCACACACACACACACATTGTTATAAAATTGTTAGCAATCTTTCTGTTTTTTAGTTATAGAATTATTAGAAATGTTAGTTTTAGTTATAGAAATGTTAGTTATATAGAAATATTAGAAATGTTAGTTATATAGAAATGTTAGTTATATTAGAAATGTTAGTTATATAGAAATGTTAGTTATATAGAAATGTTTTTTAGTTATAGAAATATTAGAAATGTTAGTTTTAGTTATAGAAATATTAGAAATGTTAGTTTTAGTTATAAAATTTAGAATTTGTATATATGAAATCACAATCCATCATTTAAAAAATGTTACTTTACTTTTGCGACATATAGTATTTGTTGTCGACGATGCCCGGCCCGCATCCTCGCCGTCGACCCGTTCGCGACGACGTCCTGCTTCAGAGGACCCATGTCCGGGACTGGACTCCGCCGGGCTGGCACTGGGAAGTGCTACCTTCAGGGGTGCGACCCTTGGTGAGGAACCCGGCCCCGGGTCCGGTCGTCGACCCTCATCTCCTTTGGTGGCGTTCGCATGGGCCACTTTCGGTGCGGAAGGAGCCGGCCCCGCCGGAGGTGGTACGTCGCCGTGTCAGGGAGAAGGACGAGCACGTCCATCGCTACATGGCTGCTATGGACGTCAGGTTCTCCAATACCTGGCAGGTTCTTTGGGGATATCACCCGAGCTATGATCCAGTGATGGTTCCTTCACTTTGGTTGTCCACCGCCTAGATTACTCTCTAGTATTCGATCTTTATTAGCTAGCTAGCTAGCTACTGATGTATTCGATATATAATATTCGAGATGATTTATTCGAGATTATATATATTATTCGAGACGATGTATTCGAGACTATGTCTATTATTCGAGACGACATATTCGAGATTATATTCGATGATGCTTATTATGTACTATGATTGATTCAGTTTTTCCTTATTAATTGATTGCATCCATGCATTGTAATTTGAATATATTTCTTTTGGATTAGTTAAACAAAACCTATGGTGGACAATACCGGCAGAGAGGGAGAAGAGGCCCTGTTCAATATCATACGCAATCCTCGTGGGCCAGATGATGATCAAAATGAAGAAGATTATGACGGCTCCGAATATCTAAACAACACCGGGGAGGGTGATATGATATTCGATCGCGATGACCGAATTGATGAAGTCATGAACTATGAACATGGCAAAGAAAATGTTGATCTTAAAACAACAAAGACCGGCGAGGTATATATATTTATATAAGCAGGCATCTGGTGATCATCACATGTTTTAAATGACTTGAAGATATATTAACGAATCGATCTTTCTTCTTTCAGCCATCCGGATCGAGCAAATCTTCAGGCAACAGGAAACGAGGCCCGAACAAAAAGTTGAAGGAGGGCGTAAAGTACAATATCAAGGCCATCAAACCTAATGGTGAACCATTAGCGCCTAAGAAGATTGCGGACAAGTTCATTCGTCAGTGCGGAGTTCTTGTGAAGGACCAACTCCCGATCTCCCTTCAAGAATGGAGAGAGCCAGCAAAGCCACGTCCAGGAGTTACTTTTGTCGACGACAGACAAAAACTTCTGCTTTGGGAAACGCTCATGGAACATTTCACCCTACCAGATCATTTCACAGATGCAGATGTGGAGAAAGTCAAGGACGCTGCTCTTAGGAAGATGGCGGTTGCATTCAAGAACCACAAGAATCGTGAATGGGCCAAGTACGTCAAGGAAGGAAGGAAGACTCCAGTATCCGAGGGAACACTAGAGAAGCAAAGTGCTCATTGGGACGATTTCGTGAAATTCAAGAATTCGGAATTATTTAAGGAACGGTCGAGAATAAACAAGGCCAATGCCACAAAAAAGGATAAGTTCCATAAGCTGGGGCCAGGTGGCTATGCGGTGGGAATGCCTAAGTGGGATAAGTCTGAGAAAGAGATGCTGGATGCAGGTGTCACTCCAGAAACATTGAGCTGGCCCCCAGGTGCAGGACTTAGTTCTATGCGCATGGGGGGGAGTTGGACCCAAAGACAGGCAAAGTTTCGAAGAAGGCATGTCTGGACGGAGCCGAAGATAAGCTACTTGTTGCAATAGAAGAGGCTCGATCGGGGGTGTTCCAGCCCAACAAGGAGAACGACGAGCTTACGCGTGCCAAGTCAGCAGACTCCCGCTCCTCCACGTCCACCAACGCGTCAGGCCACTCCTCCTCCAAGTCCGGCACAGCTTCAGGCCACTCCTCCTCCTCCAAGTCTGGCAAAGCATCAGGCCACTCCTCCTCCAAGTCCGGCACAGCTTCAGGCCACTCCTCCTCCAAGTCCGGCACACCTCCTCCAACTCAGGCACGTCAGCCGTCTTCGCCGCCTCAGCAATCACGGAAGAGAGCCGCCTCAGCTATGGTGCGTAGCGGTACAAGTCGAGGTAGTACTGGAGGTACAGGCGGAGGCAAGCGATTTCAATATGGTCCAAGCCTCGCACCTCTTCCGTAGAGGCCTTACGACAAGTCCGAGGAGGAAAACGTAGCCATATCGAAGGCCGAGGTGGAAGCCCATTTTGCACCGAAACCGCCACCGCCGCCAAGGGAGAAATGTCTGTGGAAAAGATTGACCACTTCATTCGTATGGCTAGAGCACCAGCTCCCAAGCCAGTTGACACAGACTACGAGCGCCACATCAAGAAGTTAAATCGAGCACGTCTACAGAAAGAGGTGAGCTCGAGCTCGAGCAAATCAGCTGGCAAAAGGAGCGGTAAAACCGTTCCCCAGCTGGGAGAACAGGCGGCGCAATCAATCCCCCCGCTTGTTGTGCCAACAACACATGAGAGTAGGCGCGCCCAATATTATTGTGCGCAAACCGTTAACGTTCCCGGGCAGGGCGATGTGGTAATAACCAAGGAGCATATTGAGCAGGCTGAAACGATTAGGATCACTGTTGGACAACTCCTCGATATCGAGCCCATGTCTCCGACTAGAGAGGAGGAAATAAAACGGAAATATGTCCGGGGCCAACCTTTGGTCGAGCCAGACGAGGTCAATAAGCTCCCAACGAGAATGTATGAATTGCATCAATGGTACATGGACACTACCAAGATTTCCAATCGAGAGTCCCTCATGGTGAGTGTCAAGAAGGATCATTACTACCATGAGAAATCTGTGACCGTTGAGTATTCAGAACTATTTCAGCTATACAATCAAGACGCACTCGACAAATCTATCGTCAGTTGCTATTGTCTGTAAGTGATTTCTTTCTGTAATTTAAGTCTCAAGCTAACTGTAGTGATCATTTTGATCAATCATTACCTGTAATTATCCTCATTATATTCTTTTCTGTGGTATTATGCAGGATGAAGATTTATGAAATGAAAAAGGTGGACGCTATGGCATTGGGTTCGTTGACCCAAATACCATTAATGAATACACATGGAAATTAGATCCATATTGCGAAAAAAGTGTAGAGGAAAGCATGCTAGAGTTCTTCAAGCGCTTCAAATACAATGAAGATATACTACTTCCTTACAACTTCCAGTGAGTCACATTATCTTGTACTACAAATTCTATTTTTGCCTACTAGCTAGCTACATGTTTTTGCTTACATATGCCCGCTTAATTAAGACATGCAAATGTGTGTGCATGCAGATTTCACTTGATCTTGTTAATCATTAAAGTTGATGAAGGAACAGTTGAAGTACTAGACTCACTACTTGAGAAAGCAAGTGACTACACCATCGTGAAGGGGATAGTCAACAGGTAATTTCAATCATTATTAACTATATCTCGGCCTATTTAATTAGTTCATCATTTCCTGATAACAACTATTTAATAACCCATTTATTCATTTTCTTTGTCGGCGGGCAGGGCTTGGGCAAAGTTCATCAGGGCCACTCCAGGCCCATGGAAACAAAGTCTGAAATGGTATAGACCCCGGGCAAGTAATTAAGTAGTACTAGCTAGCTGCCATCTCTTTAATTATCATGCTTGATTAATTATTATCTGATCAAATTCCATTCTCGTAAAGGCCCTGAAGCAGGCGCCGGGGAATAATCTGTGTGCATACTACGTTTGCGAGAACATTCGCATGATGGCGTCCGAAAGGAGCAGATCTCAAAGACAGAAGTGGGTACGTTTGTCAGAACACTATTCACAATTTTTACACCATTATCGATAACTAGTCACACAACTAATACAATGCATATTGATCTCTTTCTTAACAGTTCAAAGAGGTGCGGGAGAAGCTCCTAACAGAGGACCGCATAGAAGCAACTCAAGAGGAAATAGCGGGATTTTTGCTCGACCAGGTCATAGATCCCAAAGGAGAATACTATTACCCGCTACCGCCCCCATGAACCACTTCCAATTGTTATCGTGCTCCGAAGGCACCAGTTAGAAGAAATTGTGTGTGTCTATATATATATTATGATCGGTTCTACTAGAAATTCTATTTATATATATGCATAACGTGTATAATATATAGTATCGTAAAATACCAGCAAACGAAAAAGAATTAAATGGAAAACACAAAATTAAATGAAAAATAAATCATAAACCCAAAACCTCCCAACCTTTTAATACCGGTTGATGACACCAACCGGTACTAAAGGGCTCCCTGCCCCCGAAGCTGGCTCGTGCCACGTGGTTGCCCTTTAGCACGGGTTCGTGCTGAACCGGTACTAAAGGGGGGGGCTTTAGTGCCTACACTTTAGCGCCGGTTACCGAACCGGCACTAAAGGGCCTTACGAACCGGTGCTATTGCCCGGTTCTGCACTAGTGCTTGATGACCAGCCTCATGTACTTGAGGTCGGCCAGGTCGTCCTCGGTTACCCTTGGCTTCCCTAGTAGGTTGTTACGTACTTCGGCTTGTGCTTTTGCCATGGTGGTTGGGTTCCTCATCAACTCCGACATGGCCCAAATGAGAGTCGTCGCCGACGTCTCGCTCCCAGCACTAAATAGGTCCTGCAAATCATGCAAATTTAGAAAATTTAAATTTACTAGTTAGTGAATTAAAACAATTGGCCGGGTGATAGCTTACCACTAATAGACACTTGATGGCTCCCATGGTAAAAGGGACGTCGTGGCCACCTTCCTTCTGTATCCTGAGGAGCACGTCCAATAGGTCATCCTGCTCCCCTTCCTTCCCGTCGTCGTTGGATGCGGCGGCGGCGGCCTTAACCTCCTGCTCCCCTTCCTTCCCGTTGCCGTTGGACGCGGCGGCGGCGGCGACGCTTCCAACATGATGATCTTGGTGGTGGGCTCCATGGCCATGTCGCGAACGTGACGTCCTGCGTTTTCATGACCTCGCGCGCGGCCTCAGCATTAGAGGCCACCACCACCGGCACCTCGCCGAACTTGAGGTACACCAGTGGCGGGTCGCCCTGTTGGTATTGATCTAGAGGCCCAATGGGCCAAAACGAAAATAAAAGACCAGAAATAAAGTTACGTTAGAGAGAGAAACAGGGAGGCCACGAACCAATGTTCGTACCCCTCGATCTCAACTTACGTGCCCTGATCGGGGGCACCCTAACCAACTATGGTTTTGGTCCCCTGTCGCCAGCGCACATAAAAAGATGGGGGAGCAGCCGGCACCTACGCTAGACGAGTTCTCATACGGTTTACTCCTGCTCCCCACATCCCTAAACCCTAACCGATCTGGGGGAGCGCTGCACGACAGGAAGATCATCTCCAAGCTCTGCCCCTGTCCCAAGGCAGTGCCGGTGGCGCCTGGAGGGACGCCGCTACCTGCAGCGAGCATCTTCACCGAGCCTGCATCAAGCCTGCATCGAGCAGGCACGAGACTTCGCATCGCCTACACCAATGGCTTCTTCCATTGGTGGTAAGAACTCAACCCCTCTCTGTTCATATGCAATTAGGTGATCTGAATTCTAGGCATAAGATCCAATCTATCCTACTAGATTAAATCTAACAATGGTATCTTGAGCCGTAATATGCCTGGATTAGATCCCTAAGATGATCTGTTTAAGTCTGATGATCATGATTACGTATTGATGATTAAGGTTTAAGAATGATGGTTCATGATTAAGGCTAGCCCTCTGTCTCGGTTAGTCTCTAGGGTTAAGAGGTTTCGGTTAATGTCTAAATTGCTACTGGATAAGTGCTAGTCAAAGATCCATGTTCTGTTAGCTCAGCTATGCCATGCTTCTGCATCAAGTTTATGTTTGTTAGCACCGATTTAAGCTCCTGTTTAGCCATTAGAACATGATGAATTGGCGCAGTTAGAGTCAGCCGAACCCTAACTCTAGAAAATCCCCAAATCTGAGAACAAAGATGAAATTTTTAAAAGAAAAGAATGGTTTTGGGGCTCACCTAGATGATGCCGGCCTTCGGGGTCTGCACGGCCGCTGCCGTGTGCGCACACCATGACCGGGACGCCGCCGCCCTTCGAGGTGGCGCGCGGAATGAAGCAGCAGCCGCCGCTGCTGTGCTCACGCACGTGCACGTCGCCTGGCCTGTGCGCCTCGGACGTCGCCGCCGGCAAAATGCCCCACAAACTGCGTCGCCGCGTCACCGGAGCTACCCTTGACGGAGGAGCGCGCGGGACGAAGTCCTTGTGCACGCTGCTCCAGTGAGCGATGCTGCCGCGTCGCCATGTCCGGTGTGCCATGCGCCGCCGTGTCTTCGCCGTCCTTGTGCGGGCGCGCCTCGCCGTCGCCGCTGTAGTCGAGCTCCTCTCGAGAGCGACTGTCGGGGCCAGAATGGGATAAGGTTAGGGCTTTGACCCAGTGGCAGTTTTGCTCCACTCCGGAGCGATCGGAGCCGTTGGCTCGATCCGACGGACGAAACCGATGCGCTGCTCCGGGCGGGCCTTCAGCCGCCTAAACGGACCACTTTCGCGGCTGGGCTGCGGCCCAAGTTGTCTTAGCCCGTAGAAAACGTGTATTTTTATGTTTTTTTTCGTTTGCTGGGCTAAAAGTAAAGTTTCTCTGTGTTTTTTGTTTGCTCAGTGCATTTTACGTATTATGATTATCCACAAATGTTCTGCACTGTTATAAATATATAAAAATGCCAGAAAAATGATGCTGAAAATTATGTTTTAGTTTTCTGAATAGAATGGAACCAACGAGAAATTTTATTTAGAAAACTTTTATGAATTAATGTTTGTGCCATTTTATGGCAAATTGATGTTCATCCCATGGTAATATCAATAAATTGTGAATTATTAATGTTGGAAAATTGATATTACACGTAAGATTAATGTGATCATTTTTTTGTAATACAAACCAATGTTGTTTTACATTTTTTATCACTCCGTTAATTCCTCATTATTTTCTGCCCAACGGTGATATAATTTGGAGTTAATTTTGCATGAAAATTGATCAAACCAACGTAGGTTAATTTTTGTGCAATTTGATTTTATGATGATGTTCTTTTCCTTTGCTTATGATATTTTGAAATCATGACAGCTTCCGGTCCTTGTGGTCTCGAGAATATCGAACCACTCACGGGGAACAACTTCCAAACTTGGAAGGACTCGTTGCTTTTGCATTTGGGTTGGCATGAGGTTGACCTTGCACTAATGGAAAGTAAACCAGTGGAACCTAAAAAGGATGCCACTGGGAATGCTGAGCTTAAGAAAGCTTACGACACTAAAGTTGAGAACTGGGAGAGGTCCAATAGAATGGCACTCCTAATTATGACCTTCTCCATCTCCATAGAGATTAAAGGGGCTATTCCCCTTAATGAAAGTGCTGCCGAATATTTGAAATCGGTGGAAGAACAATTTAAAGGCTCAGAGAAAGTGTATGCAGATGAGCTTTTACACAAGCTGCTTGCAAAACATGAAGGAAATGGAAATGTGAGGGAGCATATTTTGAGCATGAGCAATGCCGTGGCAAAGCTTAAAACCATGAAGTGTGACTTGAGCGAAGAGCTTCTTGTGCTCCTAGTTTTTAGGTCACTACCCTCACAGTTCAATGTATTCAAGATAAACTATAATTCTCTTGAAATCAAATGGAAACTACCTGAACTCATTGCACATTGCGTTCAGGAGGAAGAGAGAATTAAGAGTGAACAGAAAGATCAAGCTTTCCATGTTAGTTCTGGGAAAAGGAAGCACGAGAACCATGCTCATAACAATAATGTGCCCAACAAAAAGCAGTATTCCAAAAAGAATCCTCCAAAGCCTATGCAATGCGACGAGGCAAGTTGTTCACGTCCCGCACCTTCAGCGGCTACTTCAGTTAATCTTACAAATGCCGCTGGAGAAAGACATTGCAATTTTTGCAAGCAGCCAAATCATGTCAAGGCGGACTGTCCAGGTTTTCTTAAGTGGCTGAATAAAAAGGGTAAGGATGAGATCACTCTTGTAGATGAATCTCTATATGTTGATTTTTCTGAATCTACATGGTGGATTGACTCAGGTGCGACTGTTCATGTCGCGAATTCTTTGCAGGGATTCCATATAAGCCACACCCTAAGGGGTACAAGGAGACTTAATGTCGCGAATGGGAAGGAGGCTGAAGTTGAAGCCGTGGGCTCCCTCACCTTGAAGTTGCACACTGATTTCCTACTTCAATTCAGCTCAAGGACGTTCTTTATGTGCCTACTTTGAGTAGGAATTTGATTTCAGTTTCATGTTTAGATGATTTTGGATTTCATTGTACATTTGGGGAGAAACAATGTTTTTTAAAGTATTGTAATAAGGATGTTGGTCTCGCCGTCCGAGGAGGGAAACTTTATATGTTAAACCTTTTCGGTTATCCTATGTGTGTGAATCTCTGCGAAATAAATATGAATGAACGCAATCATAAAAGGAATGGGAGAAGTATCAATCCTTCTTCGAAATTGTGGCATCGTCGCTTGGGCCACATTTTGAGGGGGAGAATGGAACAATTGATTAAAGAAGAAATACTTCATCCGCTAGATTTCTCTGATGCGGGCAATTGTATTGACTGTATTAAGGGAAAATATGTGAAAACAATTAAGAAATGAGCAGTAAGAGCCACATCGGTCCTTGAACTTATTCATACTGACATATGCGGACCTTTTAACGTAAAGTCTATGGATGGTTTTGATTCTTTCATTACCTTCACAGATGATTTCTCTCGCTATGGCTACATTTACCCCATACGTGATCAATCCGAAGCTTTGGACAAATTTAAGATTTATAAAGCCGAGGTTGAAAATCAATTCAACCTAAAGATCAAAGTTGTACGGTATGACCGCGGTGGAGAATATTATGGCAGGCATGCTCCTTATGGGCAAATTCTAGGACCGTTCGCAAAATATCTTGCTGAAAATGGAATAATTGCCCAATATTCAATGCCTGGTGAACCTCAGCAAAATGGCGTAGCTGAGCGTCGCAACCGCACTCTTATGGATATGGTACGTAGCATGCTTAGTCATGCGAACTTACCAGTAAGCCTTTGGATGGAGGCATTGAAAACAGCTGCACACATCCTAAATCTTGCTCCAACTAAGTCAGCACCGAGCACACCTTACGAGATGTGGGCGGGAAAGAAACCGAGCTTGAATTGCTTACGAGTGTGGGGTTGCCCGGCTGAAGCTAAAGTATTCAATCCACATATTAAGAAATTGGACCCAAAGACAGTTAGTTGTTTTTTCATTGGGTATCCTCATAGAGGAAAAGGATATCGCTTTTATTGTCCAGGTCATACCACCAAGTTTGTGGAAACTAGGCAAGCGGTGTTTTTTGAGGATAATGAAGTCACTGAGGTTAGGGCGATTGATCTTTATCCCTATGCCTAATATGCACGAGACACCTACTGGTGATCCCGAACCTGAAGTGGATCCTCAACCCGACGAGGAGCCTCAGCATAATGAAGATCCTCAGCCTGATGAGGATCCTCAGCCAAATGATGAGCCTCAACCCAATGTTGATCCTCAACCTTCTCGGGCAAGAGAAAATGCACATACTAATGAGCCTACGAGAAGATCACAACGGGAAAAGAAAAAGGCCATCTCTAGTGATTATGTCACTTTCATGTGTGAGGATGAAAATGACATAGGGAAGGCACAAGATCCGACCTCATATAAAGAAGCCACTAAAAGTGAAGACTCGTCCAAATGGTTGGTAGCCATGGAAGACGAATTGAAATCTATGAGCTCGAATGATGTTTGGGACTTAGTAGAAGTTCCTGATGGAGCCAAAGGGTAGGCTGCAAGTGGGTCTACAAAACCAAATATGATTCCAAAGGGAACGTCGAAAGGTTCAAAGCGGGACTTGTAGCAAAAGGTTCTACACAGAGAGAAGGAATCGATTATAAGGAGAACTTCTCGCATGTGTCATCCAAAGATTCTTTCAGGATTTCCAGGGCACTTGTAGCTCATTATGATTTGGAGCTGCATCAAATGGATGTCAAGACAGCATTTTTGAATGGTGACGTAAAAGAAGAAGTTTACATGACTCAACCTGAAGGTTTTGTCGTGGAAGGAAAAGAACACATGGCATGTCGTTTAAAGAAATCCATATATGGCTTGAGGCAAGCTTCAAGGCAGTGGTACCTAAAGTTCGACGAGATTATTAGAACTTTTGGTTTTAAAGAGAATGAAGAGGACGCAGTAGGTTCACATTTTTAGTCCTATATGTGGATGATATTCTATTGGCTTGCAGTGATAAAGATATGTTGCATGAGACCAAGAGATTTCTGTCCTCATTTGACATGAAGGATCTCGGTGAAGCCTCGTATGTCCTTGGCATCGAGATTCATCGAGATAGGTCCAAAGGAACATTAGGACTATCGCAAAAGGCATACTTTGAGAGAGTACTAAAGAAATTCAATATGCATAAGTGCTCTTCCTGACATGCCCTCATAGTTAAGGGCGATAAGTTTGGGACATTCCAATGTCCGAGGAACCAAAATGAAACTGATCAGATGAAGTCGGTTCCTTATGCTTCAGCTGTCGGAAGCATCATGTATGCTCAAGTATGTACACGCCCTGACTTAGCTTTTGTAACCGGGATGCTTGGCAGATTTCAATATAATCCAGGACCGGACCACTGGAAGGCCGCAAAGAAAGTCTTGCGCTATATGCAAGGTACTAAAAATTTCATGCTTACATATAGAAAGTTCGATAACCTAGAAGTTATTGGTTATTCAGACTCTGATCTTGCCGGGTGTGTGGATAGTATGAAATCCACGTCAGGTTATATATTCACACTCGCTGGAGGAGCCATATCGTGGAAAAGCTCCAAGCAAAAGATAGTTGCCTCATCTACGATGATGGCAGAATATCTAGCATGTTTTGAGGCCACGGGCAAGCTGTATTCCTAAAGAATTTCATTCCCGGACTTAAAGTGGTTAACAACATTTCCAAACCACTGATATTGTACTGCGATAATGAACCCGCAGTTTTCTATGCGAATAACAACAAGTCAAGTGCTGCTGTCAGGCACATTGACCTAAAGTACCATGTTGTTCAACATAGAATCCAGGATCAAACTATTAATGTTAAGCATATCAGTACGACACGTATGCTTCTTGCGGATCCGCTTACTAAAGGCTTACCACCCAATATATTTTGTGAGCATGTAGCCGGCATGGGGTTATTGGAAGCCTCTTGATTCTGAAATTATGGGACCGCTAATATAAACCACTCCCAATAAGCAAAATGTGTTCCACTTTGAAATAGGATGTGTGCTATGAGTATTGAGGTTCAATGGCTTTTCATAGGCTATTGTAACACCTTACTCTGGTATATTATTCCTATGAAGAATGGACAAAAGTCATTGAGCCTAACAATCAAGGGGGAGAATGTTGGTATTGATCTAGAGGCCCAATGGGCCAAAATGAAAATAAAAGACCAGAAATAAAGTTACGTTAAAGAGAGAAACAGGGAGGCCACGAACCAATGTTCGTACCCCTTGATCTCAACTTACGCGCCCTGATCGGGGGCACCCTAACCAACTATGGTTTTGGTCCCCTGTCGCCAGCGCACATAAAAAGATGGGGGAGCAGCCGGCACCTACGCTAGACGAGTTCTCGTATAGTTTACTCCTGCTCCCCACATCCCTAAACCCTAACCGATCTGGGGGAGCGCTGCACGACGGGAAGATCATCTCCAAGCTCTGCCCCTGTCCCAGGGCAGTGCCGGTGGCGCCCGGAGGGACGCCGCTACCTGCAGCGAGCATCTTCATCGAGCCTGCATCAAGCCTGCATCGAGCGGGCACGGGACTTCGCATCGCCTACACCAATGGCTTCTTCCATTTGGTGGTAAGAATTCAGCCCCTCTCTGTTCATATGCAATTAGGTGATCTGAATTCTAGGCATAAGATCTAATCTATTTTACTGAATTAAATCTAACACGCCCATTTGGCGCGCGATATCCGCGAAAGTGCGGTGGACCAGTGGGTTGCCGGCGAGGTGGTGCAGGCTGCCGATCACCGGCAGCCGCCAGGGGCCAGGCGGCAGCTGCTGCCCAGCGCCGTGGCCGCGCTTCCTAATGAACTTGAGGAGCAGGAGAGGCAGGAGGAGAGCTAAGACAAGATAAATTGCTTGCTCCATGATCATGGCGCCTGCTATTTTCTTGAGCTCACCTCGAGAGAAGACTAGGGATCAACTGTACTATATATAGTTATATATACGCATGCGGCACGGACCAAAGTCATGGAGTTCGCTAGGATATACTGCAAAGTGGCGTCGATCACTATGCGAGCAAGACGACCGCATGTTTGGAGGTCAACTTTGCTTGTCGCCTGGAAGGAACCGCCCATGTCGTCGTCATCTCCGATGCGCCAAGGATACATACTACTCCTACTAGGAAGTGTCTCTGCACATGCATTTAGCATTTAGCATGTTCGCTACTCCGTCCGTTTTCAAATATTTGTCTTTCTAGACATTTTAAATTGACACAACATATGAATGTATATAGACTTATTTTAAAATATAGATTCATTCATTTTGTTCTGAATATAGTCACTCGTTAAAATCTCTAAAAGACAAATACTCCTTCCTACCCGATGCGCCCAGGATAGGTAGTGAAAAAACGAACTGCCGCCCCGTGTCTCCTGCAGCAGGACGCATGCATATCCTAATCGCCCACAGCCACAAGTCTTAAGTGCTACGAACTGGGCATTGACCCCTCTCTGAGCTAAAACCCATCTAAAAAAACCCTGGCTCCACGCAACATAAAGGCACCACGTGGGTCCCAGTACAACGGCAGGTGCTTAGCCAGGTGGCATAGAAAAAAAAAACCCGATTTTTTTCTTCATATTGGATTGCACGGGTGCTTGGGAAGCTAGGCAGAAGCAAATGTTACACCCGGTGCCAGCCGGTGCTTAGAAGAATAACTACTCCCTTCCAGCCTCCATCAACAGAAAAATGAAGAGAACAAAAGGCCCAACTTCTCCAGCTCAGCAACCGAAGCACCTCTGCATTGCAGGACGACTTGCGACGCTGCTCTTTTTCCTCAAGCATCTGTGCATAAGCACCTGTCATTGTACAAGGCCTCAGTAAGCCGAGTGCCACTCGGCCTAATTTTCCTGCAGGGAGCAATCACGTACCGCCGGTGCCCAGGAATAAGCCGACCGTATTTCTATACTCTCATTGACTCCATCATCGCAGGTCTTCATTCTTCGGCTGCCGCGATGTCCCCGCCATCACCACCACCACCGCTGGAGCCTGAATAGAGCTTTTCCTTGTCGTTGGGGCTTGTTTGGCTGTGCCCCCAGCCGAATCTCTTTTATTTGCTTTCTATACTCTGTCCTATACTACTTTTATATTGTCGGATGCTTGGTGGTTGTGCTTTATAATATAAAGCGAGGGAAACCCTTTTTCGTGTAATAAGCCGACCGTATTTCCTTCTGGGAAAGGTGTATATGTAAGCCGAGTACCTTGCTCTTGGCTTAAACATGTACTGGCAATGCCATTTCATCCTAGGAGTTCCAAGGAGCCTACACGTGTCTTGTAAGCTGAGTTATATGCTCGGCTTAGATGTGTAAAACGAGTACAATGGTCAGTTTATACCCTAGAATGCTTTTTGTTTTTGCCATCCAACACTTACTTCTCATATGTTCTTTTCGTCATCGACTGTTTACCCGCTTGTGAAAACTGGACAAGGCCATATTATCATGTTTAGAATCTCAATAATGCTACATACATGTCCAATCCACATGCTCCGTCGACTATCCTTGAAATATACATATATGTATCAAAAACTTGACGAATATTGTTTTTGTGATGAGGATGAGATGATCCAACACTTATTTCTTGCATATCTTTTTGGTCGCCTTTTCTGGCGAACGGCATACATGGTTTTAATTTTTCACTGCCGACATTTATACCCACATGGCCATGTATTGGATCCATATATATGGGGCGTTCGCTTTAGTGTGTGTACGACCAACATAGCCATGTATTGGTCTCATGCATTATGCAGAGGTGGTCTCTGGGTGCGACCAACATTTTTTGGAAAGGGGGTTAAAACCTTCCATGTTGCTTGTTGACTTAGCCAAACATGGAAGAAGATCCCATGCTGAAGAGTCCTTTGTAGACGTCTTGGTGACACTAAGCACACATTCTTAATCAGTTGTTGGCTTGTGCTCATAGTTCCTGAAGATGGTATTTCCACTGTTGTTCTTTTGAACATTCTCCAAAGAGGTGGTTGGCGCTTGGCGGTATGGAAACCGCCTGCACCCTCAGTAGGCTGGCTAACGTGGCCGGAAGTACCAGAAGGGAGTTCACACAAGTAGTAGAGCTTAGAAAATTTGACTTTAGCTCATAATATCAAACAAAGAATATCAGATTGGTGATGGGAAACCTTGTATTTGCTATTCAATACCAAAAAAATATTATTAGTTGAGACTTATGAGACTGGCCATAACGATTCATGCTGAGCGACCGCGACCAGCCGCCCACACCCACACCGACGGTGGCCATTCCGGCCCCGTCGGCCACCAATCCGCAGCCCTGCGTCCGGCCGGCCGGCATGCTGCCGCCACCTCCTGCCGCGCTCCCCGCGGGCTCCGTGCAGCGCATCATCCCGCTGCCATCCCCGTCCCCTGCTCAGTTGGATCTGGATCGGGATCCAGCGCCGCCGCCAACGCTGGCTTGCCCTACCGTGTCCGTGATGCTCCCCGTGTCCAAGACCTTAGCCGCTAAGACGACACCACCGGCTCCCGCTCCAACGACATTGTTGGCTCTCGCTCGGTCGTCCCTGGCTACCGCCGCCGTCGAGCTGGCCGCGGCTGCACTCGCCTTCCGCAAGGCCGATCCGGCCGTAGGTGGTCATCTGGCCCATGGTTGTTGTCTGCCAAGGACCGTGAAGACGAGCGCTACAGCGCGCCTGCCCGTCGTCCATGCTACCATGGCCGGCGCGTCCGTTCAGGATCTGCACCTTCAGTCGGCCCTGCAATGTGGTTGTCCAACTCCGGCGGCTCATGCTCTTCTCCAGTGCACTCTGCCCGTTCAAGATCGGGAGAATCGTGGTCCTGCTGGGCCGACAGTGACCTCTCCGATCCTGCAGGCCACCACCACCGCTCCCCCTGCCAGCAACTCCGCCGACCAGCTGTCGCCGCCTCCGGCATCGACTCCTGCACCCCTGTCGACGGCTACGCCGACTGAGTACACTGCTCCCCGAACGTCGTTGTCGTCGCCGCTGGCATCAGGCGACTCTGCAAGCATGTCTTGCACCATCCCAGTCACTTCTCCCGTGCATTCGGCTTGGGGAGATTGGCTTGGATGCTTCCGCAAGGAGAAGTCTCAAGCTGCTCTCATGTGTTGTGCGCCGGCACCTCATGAAGATTCATTTGGGGACTGGCACCTCGTCAAGGGGCGCCGTCATTCACCATCTTCAACAGACTTCCGGCGTCCCGCTTCTAATGCACAACCGACTCCTCCGGCGTGGCTGAGGGACCGATGCTTTCGGTGCCTCTGCAGAGGTCATCATGCCCGCTCTTGTAGGGACCCAGTTCGGTCCAGGAACTGCCTTCGCTTTGGCCACATTGCTCGCTTTTGCCACGCAAAACAACCCAGGGACCAGACTACGCCGCTAAGTCATGTTACTCCACTGAATCCACCAATGTCTGCTCCTGCCAACGATGCTACCCCGATGTTTGCTCCTGCCAACGATGCTACCCCGACAGATGTACCGCAACAGTTGGTCCTCATGGAGCAGGTTGTGCTGCTCCGCACCGAGCTGCAAGACTGCTTGGTGAGAGTTGGGAGTGTTTTGGCAAATGCAGAGGCCGCTCTTGCCAAGCTCCAGGTTGTGCCTGTTATGTCCCTGATGCCCAAGATCCATGTTAATTCGGCCGATGAGGAAGCTGGCATGTATGGAGATCTCTCCCCTCGCAGTGCATCCTGCCCATCGCCGTTGCCTATCGTGCCGATTACTTCTGGAAGTGAAGCTGTTATCGAGGTCGTGGCTCTGGTGCTTCAGATTATGCCTGAGCTGCAAAAGCTTTGTGGGGAGCCCACTTCGCCTATTTCGATGGTGCTTCCTATGGAGATGGAGTCGCTTGGAGGGGCCTTGACGATGCCGACCTCGACCTCACCACCGTCGTTGGAGCACAGTCAGCCACTCGCCTTTGTGGACCATGGAGGGTTGGATGTTGCTATTGCTCTCTCACCTGTGGCTGTTGGCCAGGTGCCGTCTGTGGGTGTAGGTGCTTTGGCATCTAATTCTGAGGCGGTAAAGTCCATCCGGCCGCCCATCTTTGACCGTGATGGTATGTTGGCACATATTGACGAGTTGGTCTTCGTGAAAAAGCTCGGCGGCTTGCTCACCCGTTTGGAGGCAGTTAGTCCTGGATCTGGCAAGGCGATTGCTTGCCTCGTAGCGGAGGAGGCTTCTACGGGCAAAATCAAGCAGGTGAAGAAGGCTCTCAGGAGCATAGGCAAGAAGAGTGGCGTCACTGGTAAGGCGTCAGCGGCTGTTTAATGGATGATACTCAATCTCTTCGACCACCATCCTCGATTGGCTCGTCTCCATGGATTTGGTGGTGTCTGTTGTCTTTAACCTTGGTTTTGTTGGGGGTTTCTTTGCGATGTAGAAGTGTGAAGGATCATGATTGTTTCGTCCTATGTATGTTTGTCGGGTTAACCGTGTGGTTATGCAGTTTCTTTCTCAGCGAGTAGTCCGTATGTGGTCTATATGTATCGGTTTTCGCCCGGTTTTCCGTTAATTAACTGGTCAACTCTCTTCTTCTTAATTAATCGATGAGGCAAATCTTTTGCCTCCGTTTTGAAAAAAAATTATTATTGATTTTTTAATAAATCATGAAAACAGTACAGTACTTACCACCATAACACACTGGTAACAAAATGTACAAGAAATTTGTGTACTAATTGCAATATGCGACATACGAAGGAGGCGTTAATTAAGCGGCACGACGACTTTGGCATACAGATACAGGTCGTTCTTCCGGCCGACGGCGATGCCCATCTCCTCCTCCATATCCAACTCCCCTCCGGCAGGAAGCTCCCAATCAAAATGGTAGAGGAGGGCAGCAAGGGCCAGCTCCATGCTAGACTGCGCGAACAGCATCCCCGGACAGATCCTTCGGCCTGCCCCGAACGGTGTGTACTCGAAGTTGGTTCCCTTGAAGTCCACTTCGCCCGACTCGAACCGCTCCGGCCTGAACTCCTCTGGAGCATCCCAGTGCTTGGGGTCTCGGCAGATCGCCCACGTGTTCACAAACACGGTGGTGCCCGTCGGCATGTCGTAGCCGAGGACCTTGCATGCCTCGGTGACCTCGCGCGGCAGCAGTAGGGGCACCGACGGATGCAGCCTGAGCGTCTCCTTGATGACCAGCCTCATGTACTTGAGGTCAGCCAGGTCGTCCTCAGTTACGCTTGGCTTTGCTTGTAGGTGGTTACGTACTTCGGCTTGTGCTTTTGCCATGGTGGTTGGGTTTCTCATCAACTCTGACATGGCCCAGATGAGAGTCGTCGCCGACGTCTCGCTCCCAGCACTAAACAGGTCCTGCAAATCATGCAAATTTAGAAAATTAAAATTTACTAGTTAGTGAATGAAAACAATTAGCCGGGTGGTAGCTTACCACTAATAGACACTTGATGGCTCCCATGGTGAAAGGGACGTCGTGGCCGCCTTCCTTCTGTATCCTGAGGAGCACGTCCAATAGGTCCTCCTGCTCCCCTTCCTTCCCGTCGCCGTTGGACGCGGCGGCGGCGGCCTTCACCTCCTCGTGCTGCTTGATGGCGCAGTCGATGAGCTCGAAGGCCTTGGTGTGATTCTCCCACGCCTGTCGGGCGGAGCCGCTAACGAAGCCGACGAGCCAGGATGAGGGGAAGAGGTCGCCGAGGTTAAACCCCGAAAGGATCTTGACCCCCTGTTGGAGCACCTCCAGGAATTCTTCCCGCTTGCTGAACCTGTCCCCGATCATGGCGCGCAAGGTCATGTCTGCGATGAGCATGGCGAGCCGCTTGCTGACGTTGATGGGCTCGCCGGTACTAGCTGAAATGACGGCGACGAGGCGCGTCACCTCCTCCTCCCAGACGTTGCGGAACGACTGCACCCGGCGGGCGCTGAGCAGCTCCATGATGCAGATCTTGCGGAGCTGGCGCCAGTGAGCGCCGTAGGGCGCGAACGCCAGCCCGACCCCATCGGACATGATGATCTTGGTGGTGGGGCTCCACGGCCGCGTCGCAAACGTGACGTCCTGCGTCTTCATGACCTCGCGCGCGGCCTCGGTAGAAGAGGCCACCACCACCGGCACCTCGCCGAGCTTGAGGTATACTAGCGGCGCGTCGCCCAGCCGGCGCGCGATGTCCGCGAAGGCACGGTGGACTAGTGGGTTGCCGGTGATGTGGTGCAGGCTGCCGATGACCGGTAGCCGCCAAGGGCCAGGCGGCAGCTGCTGCCCAGCGCCGTGGCCGCGCTTCCTGATGAACTTGAGGAGCAGGAGAGGCAGGAGGAGAGCCAAGACGAGATAAATTGCTTGCTCCGTGGTCATGGCGCCTGTTATTTTCTTGAGCTCACTCGAGAGAAGGCTGGGGATAAACTGCACTGTATATACGCATGCGGCACAGACTAAATATATCGAGTACGCTAGGATGTTCTACTGTAAACTGGCGTGGATCGCTATGCGAGCGAGACGACCAGATATTTGCAGGGCAAGTTTGGTTGTCGTCCGGAACGAACCGCCCGTCTCGTCGTCGTCTCCCATGCGCCAAGGATACGTACTACTTCTACTAGGGAGCGGAGATTCCCTAGACGATCGTGATGGGTGCACGATCGCGCTTTGTTCTTCATCCACACACTACGTAGTGAAAAAACCGAACAATAGGTCTTTTTAGACTACCCATAGTGGAAGTAGCATGCTACCTCCATCCTGATTTATTGATCCCTTTGTATTTTATACTAAATTTTGATTTTACTTATAACTAACAAAATGTTAATGCTTGTCATGAAAAATAATATTGTTGTAATCTATGTTTAAATACAAATACAACGCTATAAATTTTTGGTGACATGCATTAATACTTTATTAGTTAAAACCAATAAACCAGAACAGAGGTAGGTGGTAACATCATATATATGCAGGCAAAATAGATGATATGGTAAATAATTAATGAGGAAAGAGATGCATGTGATAATATAGTATGTTACTCACACTATAAGTAACATCACACATACTGATAAGATGAGTTATACATATAACTTATATGAAGTGTTGCATGACACCACACATATGTTAATCCCCACTATGAGTAGTCTTAGTACTATGAACTAGGCATTGACCCCTCTCTAAAAGAAAAACCCTGGCTCCTAGCAACCTAAAGGCACCACGTGGGCCCTCTGTAAGCCGAGTGTCACTCTCGGCTTAATTTTCCTACATGGAGTAATCATATGGTGCCAGTGCCCAGGAATAAGCTGTGACCGTATTTCTCTCTGTGCAAGGCGTATATGTAAGCCGAGAACATTAATCTAGTCATGGCTTATATGTAAGCCATGTACCTTGCTCTCGGCTTAAATCTGTACTGGCAATGTCATTTCGTCCTAGGAGTTCCAAGGAGCTTACACGTGTCTTGTAAGACGCGGTCTATGCTCGGCTTACATGTGTAAACCGAGCTCGTGTTTCTTTCTGTTCAAGTTGTATATGTAAGCCGAGAACATTAATCTGCTCACGCCTTATATGTAAGGTGTGTGCCTTGCTCTCGGTTTAAACCTGTATTGGCAGTGCCATTTGGTCATAGGAGCTCACAGGGGCTGACACATGTCTTGTAAGATGAGTTCTATGCTCAACTTACATGTGTAAACCGAGTACAATAGTCAGATTATACCCCAGAATGCCTTTTGTTTTTTCGATCCAACACTTACTTCTCACATGTTCTTTTTGTCACTGACTGTTATCTGCTTGTGAAAACTGGACAAGGCCATATTATCCTGTTTAGAACTCAATAATACTACATACATGTCCAATCCACATGCTCCGTCGACCGTCCTTGCAATGTACGTATGTGTATTAAAAACTTGACAAATATTGTTGTCGTGATGAGGATGAGATGACCCAACACTTATTTCTCGCATGTGCTTTTGGTCACGTTTTCTAGAAAACGGTGTATGTGGCTTTAATTTTTCATCGCCGACATCTATATTTTAATTTTCCACCGCCGACATCTATATCCACATAGCCATGTATTGGATCCAGATGGGGAGTTCACTTTAGTCTGTAGAGGTGGTCTCTGGGTGTGACCAACATTTTTTGGAGAAGGGGTTAAAACCTCAGGCCTCTGCTTCTGGGTGCAAGCTCAACCACCTAACATGGGTTTTCTTCAACCAGTATAAATGATGTTCTATCAGTAGACAATGTCAGACCCAGGATATGAAAATGGTTTTTGGTTAGTAGATTACCAAATGTCAATCTTCACCACGTTCCAGGATGTAAGAGCCTCTACAGCCGGAATTGGCAAATTCGGCACCTCAAACGCCCGTGACACCTTGAAGGCAATGCGGAGGGCCAACTCCTTGTCAAGGTCGACGTCGGAGCCAGAGTGATTGCTGGAGCTCGAATTGCACCGGATTGGATCGGAATCGGAGAGGGGAGAGGAGAGTGAGTGAGCTAGGGTTCCGAGCGAGGAGTTGGATTGGGTTTTTTGTGGGATAGCCGCGGGGTTGGTGGTGGCCAGGCCTGCCAGCTCCGACATGGCGGACGCGCCCGGGCATACTCGGGCCGCCCAATATCCGCCCTACATTTGGCAGGATATGAGGGGTGCCGGACAGCCCTGGCGTTTGATGCGCCCGGGTGGGTCGGTTTTTTATGACCAGTCAGTGATCGGTCCGCCCGTCCGGGTGTTTGAGACGTGTTTGGGGCGCATGGCTGTAGATGCACTACGGTGTCTAAATTTTTGAAAGTCAAACTTTGGCTACTAGCTAGTCCATAAAAACAAAGGCTGAGAGTCTATAGTCCGGTCAAATGGAGGGACGACACCACCAAATAAATTATTGCATTCTAAGATATATCCTTGAAAATACCCAAAGCCCATTTTATACTACCATTTTCCTATAATGCATGAGAGACAGAGACAGAGAGAGTTTGAGATTACATAAATGTCATTTTTGTTTTTTTCTTTCTCCTACTTTTTAAGGGTATATTTTTAATCTATGGTCATTCTACTATTCATTTGTGAATGTCGAGAGTACATATGTATTGGGTACGGAAAAGACTTTTCAAAACTGTTTGCAAACTACTGGGATTATTGCAATTGAAAATTAGATCTCCGAAAGCCCAAACCACTCGTTTTTTACAGTAGCTAGAGGCCTGCCAATTTTTATCCTCCTTGATTTTGCTTGTGACATTCGGTACACTCATGCGGCTTGTTGACTTAGCCAAACATGGAAGAAGATCCCATGTTGAAGAGTCCTTCGTAGACGTCTTGGTGACACTAAGTACACATTCTTAGTCAGTTGTTGGCTGGTGCCCATAGTTCTTGAAGATGGTATTTCCATTGTTGTTCGTTTGAAGATTCTCCAATGCAGTGGTTGACGGTACCCTCAGTAGGGTGGTGAACGTGGCCGAAAGTACTAGAAAGGAATTTACACAAGGAGTAGATCTTTGAAAATTTAGCTTGAGCTCATAATATCAAACAAAGAAAATCAGATTGGTGATGGGAAACCACATATTTGATAATCAATACAAAAATATTATTGATTTTTTAATAAATCATGAAAACAGTACAATACAATAATTACTATAATTACCACCATGACACCCTGGTAACAAAATGTTCAAGGAATTTGTGTGCAATATGCAGCTGGAATGTTCGATCTAGCCAACCTAATCGATCACATCCACTATGCGACATCTTAAGCAGACGCTAATTAAGAGGCACACAGACTTCAGCATGCAGGTATAGGTCATTCTTCCGACCGACGGCGATGCCCATCTCCTCCTCCATGTCCAACTCCCCTCCGGTAGGAAGCTCCCAGTCAAAGTGGTAGAGGAGGGCGGCAAGGGCCAGCTCCATGCTAGACTGTGCGAACAGCATCCCCGGACATATCCTCCGGCCTGCCCCAAACGGTGTGTATTCAAAGTTGGTTCCCTCGAAGTCTACTTTGCCGGACTCGAACCGCTCCAGCCTAAACTCCTCTGGGGCATTCCAGTGCTTGGGGTCTCGGCAGATTGCCCACGTGTTCACAAACACGGTGGTGCCGGTCGGCACGTCGTAGCCGAGGACCTTGCACGCCTCAGTGGGCTCACGCGGCAGCAGCAGGGGCACCGACGGATGCAGCCTAAGCATCTCCTTGATGACCAGCCTCATGTATTTGAGGTCAGCCAGGTCGTCCTCGGTTACGCTTGGCTTCCCTTGTAGGTTGTTACGTACTTCGTCTTGTGCTTTTGCCATGGTGGCTGGGTTCCTCATCAACTCCGACATGGCCCAAATGAGAGTCGTCGCCGACGTCTCGCTCCCAGCACTAAACAGGTCCTGCAAATCATGCAAATTTAGAAAATTAAAATTTACTAGTTAGTGAATGAAAACAATTAGCCGGGTGATAGCTTACCACTAATAGACATTTGATGGCTCCCATGGTAAAAGGGACCTCCTGGCCGCCTTCCTTGGTCATCCTTATTTCTCGCATGTCCTTTTGGTCACCTTTTCTAGCAAACGGTGTATGTGGCTTTAATTTTTCATTGCCGGCATCTATATCCACATAGCCATGTATTGGATCCAGATGGGGCGTTCACTTTAGTCTGTAGAGGTGGTCTCTGGCTGCGACCAACATTTTTTGGAGAAGGGGTTAAAACCTCAGGCCTCTGCTTCTAGGTGCAAGGTCAACCACGTAACATGGATTTTCTTCAACCAATATAAATGATGTTCTATCAGTAGGCAATGTCAGACCCAGGATATGAAATTGGTCTTTGGTTAGCAGATTACCAAATGTCAATTTTCACCACGTGATGTAAGAGCTATGCCATACTCACTCAGTTCCAGGATGTAAGAGCCTCTACAGCCGGACTTTGCAAATTCGGCACATCAAACGCCCGCGACACCTTCAATGCAATGCGGAGGGCAAACTCCTCGTCAAGGTCGACGTCGGAGCCGGAGTGACTGCTGGAGCTTGAATTGCGCTAGATTGGATCGGAATCAGAGAGGGGAGAGGAGAGTGAGTGAGATAGGGTTCCGAGCGAGGAGTCGGATTGGGGTTTTTTGTGGGATGGCCGTGGGGTCGGTGGTGGGCTGGGCCTGCCAGCTCCGACATGGCGGACACGCCCAGGCGTACCCAGGCTGCTCCATATCCGCCCAACATTTGGGGTGCATATGAGGGGCGCCGGACAACCCGGGCGTTTGAGGCCGGTTTGAAGCGCCCGGGTAGGTTGATCTTTTATGATCGGTCAGTGATCGGTACGCTCGTCCAACTATTTGAGACGGGTTTGGGGCGCCTGGTTGTAGATGCACTACGGTGTCTACATTTTTGAAAGTCAAACTTTGGCTACTAGTCCATAAAAACAAAGGCTGACAGTCTATAGTCCCATCAAATAGAGGGATGAAACCACCAAATAAATTATTGCACTCTAAAATATACCCTTGAAAATACCCAAAGCCCATTTTACACTACCATTTTCCTATAACTAGGTAGGAAGTGCGGCTTGCCACACCCCTGCGGGGGTGCGGTCATTCCCAACCCGGTAACAAAATAACTGGAAGTGATTAAATGCAGAACATCAAATGAGATCATAGTATAACCGTCATTAACTATCATTACCAAACGATCATAAACAGAAGTAATCGATAACATATGATCAATACATAAGAGGTCACATGTGCATGATCGATCATGTTTAAGTACACACATGATGATATTACATTGACGGTTCTTTAGTTCAGTTGCTAGCAGATGGCTTAGCATACACTAATAGTTGAGCTCAAGTCTTATACAGACATGTCCTGACTGATAGCATAGAGGTAGGATACACACATACTTAGACTACAATAGGCAAGGGGTATCAGTCAGATGCAGTCACATTTACTGCCTGATATGGTTGAGGTAGAGCAGACATAATGTACAATAAGGGCAATGCAAATTTGCACCAACTTAGAAAGCCCAGCGATAAACCAAAAGCGCTTCATCCTCCTCTTGTGGCTGATTCATCAAGCATTTTCATCATTTCTTCACGCATCCACAAACAAAAGGATAAGGTCCTGGATACACATAACCAACCACGGATCAACTGAATGCTCATCACAGTAGTCATTGAAGCAAGGAGAAGATAAAACGGGCGTACCAAAAGGGCGAGCACTCAACAACACCTGACCTCTTCGGTCTCAGGCCCTCCTTGCGTTTTTGTTTTTTTGAATGGTGGTGCCCTCAACAGCCAATGGCACCACGCTTAGTTCACAACAGAGAGGGGGAAAAGTCAGACCCACCTACTCGTCAGCGATGGATCAAAACAGGAAGCTCTGGAGGCAATTAGAAGTATATACCTTGTAGTACCGTCCACCTCTTCACCTAGGACAGCAGGACCATCGCCCAGCGTTGCATTTTCCTAGAAGCCCAAAGAACACGCAACTCAATTAGATAAACATGTTACTGATATTGATCCAATGCTTGCAAAAGATGGAAGGAATACCTTAGATTTGTCAACTGGGAACAAAGGCTTGCGAACGTCAGCATTCGTTAGTTCGGTTTTAGAAAGGCCTTTCTTCAAGCCACCGCCGCTGTAGACAACGAAATAAACAATCTTCAGTCAATAACAATGACCTAGACATTGACACAGCTCTCAATCAAGAATTGGTTTGATTGTTAGATCTAATTATTATTGTATCTAGGTCATCTCTTTCCACCGAAACCATACCGAGTACAACAAAAATGTAGAAATGTTGTCTCAAGATAAGCACCAGAAGTCGGCTAAGACAGACAAGGACTACAAATTGAAAGGCATCTTAATATACATATGGTCTACCCGAAGGCGACCAAGGACAATGACAAGGAGGTGCTAATGCTCTTTGATGCAACAATCTTTTATTCATAAAACTTGTATTCCTTAGCTATTCATAACTTGTATCCTTAGCTAAATATTTATTCAATGTTAATATGTTGATGTTGTTTTAGAAGTTATAGGACACACAAGAGGCATGTCGACTGCGATTTTTTAGACTCGGCTAGATACTTGTATGCTTTTTGTAAGATGGACGCCATCAGAAGACATGCATTAACCTCGAGCCTGGTCCGAGGTACATTAGAACTATGAACTATCAATCAGCCGATCTCAAAGGATATGTATAGAGTGAGTGCAATACGCCAGTTGTCAAAATAAAAACCAAAGCATAAATTGAAATTAAGTACTTTAGGTATCTTGTCAACCAATCACAGACCAAACATGAGTACATATGAATGCTAGTACTTTGACACAATTGTATGGTAACTCACAATTATCATGCTTGCTTATGTAGCCACACATGTATTTCACATGGAGTACTTTATTGACAGGACAACCCATTAAGCCACCTTTTATTCACGGATGGCGGGGAAGCAAGGGTCGATTGAGAGCCAAGAGCAACAGCAACCTAAACAACATATCGGTTAGAGCTAATAAGAATAACTGCACAACCGAAAATAGCAACAACTTACATAGATACAACACACAAAATCATACCTTTGCAAACTGATCACCGGAGATGGGCAAGACCGGGACAGATCCAACAGGTAATGCAGGAAGAGAAAAGGCACCAGTATCAGTTGAGAAGCTTCCAACGGGCAACACTAAGGGTGATACATCACCAGAACCAGGAAACCCCACATCACCAGTAGAAGGTCCAGAGGAATCTGCCTTGCGATATAAAACCGCAGAGCTTGATGTCTTTTCCACAGGCACATCTATGCTGATAACTTGGAAGGATGTCTCCTCGGCATCAGGCATAAAGCTCTTTGAAGAGATAGACACCACAAATCTGTACTTCTTGCCAATCAAAGTGGATATGTCTTTAGGGATGCCTGGGTCTCCACGTGCTATTTCAACAATCTCGTCAAGGGTTGTACGACTGGAATACCCTTCACGTAGCAAAGTGATCAAAGATTTAGCAACAATCTCTTTTCCAACCCTGTCGAAGAAAATAAACTCGGCCTCCCTTGAATCGTCAGTGCATCTGAAGCATATGCGATATCTATATGAAATGACACATTAGTTTACAGGGAAAAAGAGAAGAAAAATGTGCATGATGAATAATAATACCTTGGCATTGCGTCGGTGGAGGCACATGTGGGGTCAATGCACCTGTAGACAGAGCCATGTCGCTGTGCTGTTTTATGGCACTTCTCACAAGACATGAACCACCAACGCTGACCAGGACTGAGCCTGGACAGAGTGACCGAGCAGAAGAAACATGTGCTCTGCAAAGAAACGACATACCACAATATCAGAATATATCATAGCTAAAAATCCCACACTGCCACACACAAATAAACGTAAGATGGTCCTTCAAGTCGAGAAGTTGACCAACTGTTTTAGTTTGTAGATTGACCTGTGCACTTTTCTCATCTGCGGTTTGACCAGGAAGAATAATTTTCGTTACAGGAGAGAACTTCCCTTGGAGGCTACACAAATCGGAGAAGAAGAAATAAGTGGAGTCAAAATAGCATATGGACAAAATAGAAAGCAACAAACAGCCCAGTACAATCGTAGCACCTTTCATGAAATTGGGTGATGTCAGAGATATCATCATTAATGTACCATCGGCATGCTGCGCTACCACTAACCCCCCTGCGTCCTACAAAACATTCAAGAAAAACACCAAGTCAAATAGAAAGCGCCAGATAATAAAATAGGCTTCACCTTATCTAGGACTAACCTTCATAGTTTTTAACCAGGGTCCCAACAATTAGAGCAATGACTGGTCCAGTTTGGCCTATCTGCATGACATCATCTCCATCAAAGGCTTTTGCCTGCTCTCCCCACAGTACGACATTGATCTGATATCCACTACACACACAAAAGAAGAGAATTGATATGAAATCTAGCAATGTCCAGAACACAAGGTAAATAGTGAGCAACAAACCTCGGGTCAGCGAGAGTGATAGTTCGCTTTACAGAAGGCTCAGCTCTGTTAGAGCTGTGGTATACCATGGCATTAGACACACCGACAATAAGTCCTAGGATGTCTACATAATCAGAGGGAGGACAGTTAAAAGCATAGACAAAGAAGCTGCAAAAATAAGAAGGCAATAAACACACCTGTGAAATAGTCAGGGTTCTCAACCGGCGCAGGAAGATGAGCCAAAGCAGTGATTGAGTAAGTACAGAATGGGAATTCAATCTCTTCATCAGCTGGAGGGTCAGTTGTGGTCAAACGGTTGAATCTGATCATATGTGGTCCAGCGACAGGCTTGAAATAGCGTTTGTTTGGAAACACCAAGAACTGAGAAATCACATAAGCACAGCCTTCACGAATCCTGGCGCAAATGTAGGAACCAGTTTCTCAGAAATCTCAGCATACATGTGGTTGCCCTGCAAAGACAGAACAATTATGAGTACAATAAGTCTCAGCCAACACCCAAAACTAACATGGAACACATAATTCAAGATGAAAGCAAGTACCACGGCATCCATAAGAACCATGTCAGTGTGCTTGATCGGACCAGTGTCAGTGCCTCCACGATGGTTCCATAGTCGCGAGACATACACACAGACTGAATCGTTGCTATTTCCTTGTACAAGCTCATCTAAAGCAACGATCGCCATCTGTAACATAATCACAACAACAAAAGTATAGCATTTGTGGCCAAAGGAATAGTACTAAAACCAGTAACACAGGCAAAGGTGGCAATTTGTTACAGGAGTCACAGAGACAAAAGATTCATCCAACAGATTCACAACACCAAGCATAATAGGCGTAGACACGAACAAAAGACCAGCCACACCAACCACATGCATGAACAAAAGATCAAAGAACACAGCGAACTTATATATAGCTAACCCAATGGGTATCTCCAAAAACAGCCGATGTACATAGTTAAGAATCACCTATCCAGATCATGGAAGGATCCCAGCAGATCGCAATATCTCTGGGAAGACCACATTTTTAGTCTCGGAGCCACATGTACCATCCTCGCACTCTATAAGGATTTTCAAAGAATTCCTCGAAGTAACACGGGAAACTGCCACATACAACTGGCCGTGCGTGAAGACAGGTTTCTTAAGATAGAGACCAATAGCAGACAAAGTTTGTCCTTGGCTCTTGTTTATTGTCATAGCATAGCACACACGTACAGGGAACTGCCTACGTCGAAGCACAAAGGATGATTTTGTTTGTTTTACCGTCAATTCTATCCGGGGGATATAGACAATATCACCCACGTACGAACCAGTCATAATAACAGCCTCAATGACACGATCAGCTAGGTCCTTCACAATAAGTCTCGTGCCGTTACACAGACCATTTTCCTGACTCAGGTTTCTGAGAAGCATGATAGGAACACCCCTTTTATGAGTCAACCTATCATTTGGAAAATTAATAATCTTAACAGTATTCAAGTACTCAGTAGGGTAGAAAAGGTTTTCCTCTTGCACGGCCTCTCCTGAGGTATCTACAGAATCGGCACTCAGGTAATCTTTGCCAACAGAAGGAACTAAGACCATCACATGAGTATTGATCTCCTCGGCAAAATCATTAGTAGTCGACAGAATAGCCCTTCCTTGCAGATAGGCGGCATTCATATAGTTAGACTCAAAGTCATTGTAAATAGAAGAAACAATGGCCCCTATGTGATCACCGTCTGTTTTAACCAACAGATCATCATGTATTTCTATCCAAGAAGGGTCAGATTCATCCCCTTTATGCGTGGTAGGTAATCTACCCTCTCCAAGATCTAGGACCCATTTACTAAATAGTGCAACACTTTCCTGCACACTGGGATCTGCATCTGGCATAGCCAAACGCATGTTAACAGTAAGGGACAACACTTTGACAAATCTCCACAACGGAGAATTGGTAATTGTTGCGTCAACTATCTGAGGCCTGGTACCACCCCCAATAACAGGAAGAATTTGTCTAAGGTCCCCACCTAATACCACAACCATCCCACCAAACGGGACATCAGAGAGTAAAGGGTCATCTGTAGAAAGGACGTCACGCAAGGTCCTATCTAAAGCCTCAAAACACCTTCTATTCGACATAAGCGCTTCATCCCAGATTATCAAGGAGGTCACCAACAGTTTATGCAGGCGTGAGCCTCTCTTTATATCACATACCATTTCATCATCATTATCGATCGGCATTTTAAAACGGGAATGAGCAGTCCTCCCACCTGGCAATAAGAGCGACGCAATACCAGAAGATGCAACAGTTAAAACTATCTCCCTTTTACCCCGTAAGAAAGCACAAATAGCATTCCATAGGTAGGTTTTCCCGGTACCCCCTTACCGAGAAACAAAAAAGAATCCTGGCTCCTTGGCCTGAAGACATTGTAATATCGCCTTGTAAGCAACAATTTGATTAACATTCAGGTTCTGAAGCAAGACTACCGCTTCTTTAGCTAAAGCAGGTGCATCATAAGATAACTCCTCATGGATTAATCGATTTTCAATAAATAATCCAGTGTTGCTGATCCGTGGTGGCAAATTAAATTTACTTATGTTAGAACCACGTTTCACAAATAGCTCAGCTAATTCATCGAGAAGTATGTCTCTAAGTCTTGACACAGGAGGATCATAAGATTTGTTATTTAAAGCGGATCTTAGCCCATGTTTGATGTCATCAGCCATACTCTCCCAATATCGTTCAAAGAAGTTTATTTCATCCTTAACAGTACAATGAATAAGCATGGTCACAAACAAATGCCTAAGCCGGTGCCCAAAACCCCAAACCATCGCTTCATCAAATGCAATGTACCATTCATTATCATCGCCTAATAAACCCCGAGCAGCACACGCCTCTCTAAAGGTAGGATAAACACGCCCTTCATAGGTCCTAAGGTCAACACAAGATCTACAACCCTTAACAATCATTAGAAGCATTCGCAGGTAATACAGTTCACCAACAGAAGGATAGACATAGTAGACACGACCAATCTTTTTACAACCTTCTCTCTCATGCCATGATCTCGTTTCAGAATCCCATGTCCTTTCAGTCGGGAAATCACAATACGTTAAAGATCGAGCATGTTCATACAAAGCATTTGCAACAAACCATTCAGTGAGCATGGTTTTTTTTCAAGAAGTCTGAATCAACAATTTTCTTAAGGTTTGTTTCGGGACGAAAGCGAATAACATTCATTCCAGGAAGGTGAACAGGGAGCCTCTCTACTGAAGGAAACCTACAGTGTATGGCGTACCCAAATATACGCCACAATCCATCATATTCACATATGAACCGACATCGTAAATACTCTTTGACCTCATCCATCGGCCCTCCATCTTCTATCCCATCAATTTTACCCTTACCCTTCGACTTCTCTAATAGGACTTTCGAGTAATCGGCGCCTTTGGTCACATACTTAAACAAATACTTCATGACCTGGGTTTTGTTACACCACTCAACATTAATATGACCCTGGAAACGCTTAAGCACAGCCATATTATAAGGAACCACCCACCTGTTATCAAGATAGTGCCCATCTATAAATTGTACGACCTTCGTCACGACGTCGATATAACGCAAACCCGTCTTCATCTATGACTGTTTCGTCCCTAAATTCCTTAGGAAAAAATTTAGAACAACACCCTTTCTTCATGCAAACACATTTATCGTTCATTTTACCACACGGACCGTGCATCATGAATTCAGAGACTAAGGCATAGCCTAGAGGGTCCCCCAATGGATCTGGTATCTCAGCAGAAATAAATGCATCTATGCCATCAGGTCCTATCATACCTTGTTCTCCCTTCCGCCAGATGAGTATGTGAGCATGAGGTAGTCCCCGCTTCTGGTGCTCAACAGTATAAAGCACTGCAAAATACACAAAAGGGATTAAATAATTTAGCATCAACACATAGCAGATATCATACAAACAGATAGTAGGCACAACAGAGGTGATAAGAACAGCAAAATGTAGTACCAGCCTTTACTTTTCCAAAGGCTCTTCCGGACGTAATATCATGGAGATACTCAATCAACTTCATGTGGTTAACCCTGACAACAATATCTGCCCTGTCATGTGGTTTTTGTCCCGGTTCTAGCGTCTGTGTAATTTCTGGCCACTTGGGGTTGCAGGTGAAAGTGATGAATATGTCAGGTGCACCGTGCACCCGGCATATGGCAAGGCCATCTTGAAAGTTCTCCTGAAAGTAACGATGACCACCGGTGTGGCTCGAAGGCAGGATAATCCTTTTACCTAGAGTCGCACCATCAACACAACCACCACCAACGGCATCGGTGATGCCCTGCATATGCTCAGATCTAAGTTTATCTTGGTTTCTCAGTATGTACCATAGTCTGTTTTCGTCAATGCAAGCTCGTGCATCAACAACAGCCTGGGACGACAAAAGACCATAACACAAGAATGGGTTTGGCTGGTCACCTCTATAATGGCATACATAACGATAGTAATCCTGCATGGTCATCTTTCTACGTGTATTTTTAGTAGGTGCACTACCAGGAGCGGCAACTGGCAATGAACCAGGAGACGTACCAACATTCCCAGTACTACCAGGCACATCGATATCATCAGCTAGCTGAACAGACATATAAGGAACATCTATCTAAAACCCCATTTCCCCACGCGGAAAAAGCAAGGGATACTGCAAAGGCATAAAGGCAGGTTTAAGAGAAGCGATTTGTTGCAGGCCTTCCGAATGGCTGGAAATAATTATATCGCGTGCAGAGGTTTCAACAGTAAGGTCACCCACAATCAAAGCAGCAAGCCTCGCAGACGTGGGCAAACTAAACTGTGGGCCATCACCATCGGAAGGACCAATGATTCGTATGGAAATTTCTTCCATAGGCTCATCGCCACTATCTTCTATGATTTTACTTGCCTCTCTAAATTTCTGTACCAATGGATTGAACTCATTAAGCATATCTCTCAGGCCAACCACTATATCCTCATCTATTTGGTCCACAGGGTTATCATCCGGATTTAAAGCACGCATCCTATGGGCAATCTCATTTGCTGGATCATATATATAAAGCTCGGCAAATTTAGGAGTGTTAGGGTCTTTTGGCTAGAGAGAACCTATGCGATGAGACACCTGGCCACTAATTTTAAAGACCTTGGGACCCCGAGAAGCATTCAGCGAACGATCAATAGTAGCACCCATCGAGGTGAAGGCGAACATACAGTTGTATTGACGTATATTTCGGAGGAATTTCTTGGCACGAGAAGTTCCATCAAAATGGAGAAGCTCCCGGAGAAATGGCGGGGGCTCCTTGAAAGGAGGGATAGAAACCTGACCACCTTTGCAACAAAGATTGTAGACAATCTTACGTTTTGTATATGATGATTTTCCCTGTACCCTCTCCTCATACCAGAAAGAAGCACCACAATATCCACAGATATAATCTGGTGTACCAAGGTACGATACATCTGCATATGAAGCTAATAGCCCCAACGAAAAACAAACACCAATTATAAAAGCACAAGGCAAATCACAAGGCAACAAACAAACAAATCCAAGGACAATGATACCTTTAAGCGGCTCAGCAAATGCATGATCGAAACCACGCCAGTCTTTCGGCAAAGGGCCCATAACAATATGGTCTAGCATGACAGACAAAACTAATAAGTCCAGGTGGGTCTAAGACTGAGCTAAGCAATTGGAAAACGAATGGACCTTCAAATCCAGAATGGCGCAGCTTTCTAATTGCCTTGCGCTTCCTGCGGTTCAACGCCGCCTCAACCTCACTCACATAGGGTAACCAACCATCTCCTAAACATTGGTCAGGGAACACAAGAAGAACAACATCAGATGCTATCACAAGGCCAAGGGTCTGTATTACTAAGCAGGATCAGGTAGCTCTAACTCACGTTTACGTTTGCGATTCTCGATCCCAGGTGGGGCATGGGGCACATAACGTGGCCGAATGACAGGAGGAGCAAGATGAATTCTAGGAGGGGAAGGAAGTGTGCCACCAACCCTACTACGCCCACGCCCCCTTCCACGGGAAGGGCCACCAACAGCGGCACGCCCTCGCCCCCTTCCACGGGCAGGGCCATCAGTGACAGCACGCCCTTGCCCGTTTCCACGGGCAGGGCCATCAGCAACGGCACGCCCACGCCCACTTCCACGGGCAGGGCCATCAGCAGCGGCACGGCCGCGGCTCGGTCCACGGCCAGGAGGCATTGAAGGCCTAAAAGTACATCCTAAGCAGAACCCAAGTCCAGAGAACATGATGGTTAAAGAGCCGCATACACACATTTCGTACAATCCAGCATGATCTCAGCATGACAATTAGGAAAAGGTGGTTAAAGTAGCAACAATGAACATAACGATGATTAAGTGGGTACATAACAAATACAAATAATGTCTAAAGAGCAGTTCATTTATCTGAATACAGCCACACCAACTCCAATGTACATTTTAGGAGCAATGGAAAACAAAAGAAATAGAAACAACTCACACAATATAAATAAAAACTAAATATTGCACGCCGTCGAGACCAATCTGGCGTGCAACATCTGTCGCTGCAAAAGGACATCATGGTCAATCACAGCAGCAAGGGCATCGGCACAACCAACAGGCACCGCAGACCTAACCATCGTTGCAGCTAAAAGAACTGCAGAGCGAGCAAGCTCCCTGTAAGTCGACATACACTCAAAATTATAGTCCAGAATCACAAACCCATACAAACTCTGTAAGAAGCAAATGGCCTGGAAAGCAGCCTTCTCGTAAAGAGAGAGAAAATCCACACCATCTTGAGCCCAAAAAAACCTCCTCATGCTCCCAGAATCACTTCCGGGCACATCAAATTCGAGCTCAACTCCTCCGAGCACGACCCCATCGTCCATTATCTCTCTCAAGTACGAATGGAATGGCAACGAACACCGGGTGGCAACCACATCCAATAGATGCATATACGAACAACTCACAGCAAACATCCTGCCACCCACAAAATATAACCTAGAATAAGGCCACTCACACAAAAAAGCTAGAAAGCACCCCAAAACCAAAACTTAGAACCGATCAGCCAGAAGGTAGTGCCCAAAAATAGACCCCACCATAGATCAACATGCAAAGGTAAATAACAGTAACATAAAAAAGTTAGAAGAAAAGCACCTGAGAGCTAGGCGAAACGTGTCAATGGGAATGAATAACAGCTAGAGACACCACAACAACTGCAGCGACGAACCTGGCACATAACAGCAAGCATAATTACAGTTTATCAGAAGCTTCCCACAGAAATGCATCATTACTTAGTGATGTGCAGGACAACACATCACAGACCATCATCATTTTACAATGAGGAGCGAGTTATGTGCCGAACAACACAAACTACGAATGATGTACAACCAATCTTACACATTAGAAATAACAACACCCAAGATTATAAAAGATACTGCCAATTGTTTAGTGCTTGATTTTACAATACACCAACTGCGATAAAACAACAGCAACCGAGTGCACACACCTCACAACCATCATACAATCACACTTGCTTGCATCCATGTTTTGCATCTGTCAGAAGCTGTCATGGTAAATCTCCTAAACCTGAACATATGTAACGACTGTACATCCATTTGCTTTGCATAGTCTTCACGTGAATACATAATTAGTTTGATACCTAACTATGCTGTATAAATTGTTATAGTTCAGTTTGATTGTAATCTTACATACCCAAACCAGACAACCATGCAACGGCAACAGCGGACAGTTAAAGAATCAACAAAAAATAAACGCATATGTGGATGGTTCAGATCCGCACCTGAAACAGAAAAGCAGGACCAAGCACGGCCAAATCCGAAGAAGGAACAAACCATATCCACCTCCCTGTTCATCCGCAAAGAACAACCACGGCGTGAGCCACGCACAGATGCACAGCGAGCAGGAAAAACGAAAGGACTAACAAAGAAAGAAGAATGAACCTTTCCCATGGCGACGGCCGAGCAAACGACGGACGACGGACGCGAGCGTGTGGCCAAATCCGGAACCAACTACAGCACGAGGACGAAAACAGCCTAGCCACGAGGAACGGCCGCGAGAAGGGGAAGGATGGATGGAGAAGAGTGCGGGACGACGTACCTGAGGCAAGGCGAGCACGTCAGCTCCAAATCCGGACCGAGCGGCAGCGGCACAGAGAAGCTAGGGTTCGTGAGTGGGGGGAAGTGAGGAGCGAGGGGAGAAGGTGGATGTGGTCGCGTATGTGTATCGCCTCCTGGCCCAAGAAGCGAAGTGACGGAAATGGCCCGGTGGGGGCACAATATTTACATATTGATGCAATTGGAATTTTATCCGACGGCCGAGCACGATCACGGTAAAGATCCGGCGGCCCAGAGAGATCTTATCCGAGATCAGACGGTCAATATTAGACAGGGAAATCGATCGGACGGTCCACATTCGCTAATCGATGTGAGAAGCTCATTCCCTCCCGGTCTTTACTCCTGGGATGCATGAGAGAGAGACAGAGAGAGATTCATCTTACATAAATGCCCCTTTTGATTTTTTTCTCTTCTCTCTCCTACTTTTTAAGGGTATATTTTTAATCTAAGGTCATTCTACTATTCATTTGCGAATGTCGAGAGTGGGGAAGTATCAGGTGATACCATTGCTTACATGATACCATGATACCAACTTGCAAAACTCAAATTTAAACATGTCAAAAAATTCTGAAAAAATTATGAATGTTCACAACACATATGTCGACAACCCTTAAAAAATTCAGTTCAAAATTCGAAATACACAAGAGAAACAAAAAAGACAAATTCATATGTGAATAGTGGCATTCTAGCTTTTGTCTTCTTTTGACACTATTCATGATGGATTTGTCTTTTTTCTTTCTCCCTCTCTATTCCGAATTTTGATCTGAATTTTTTAGGGGTTGTTGACATATGTATTGTGAACATCCATGATTTTTTTCAGAATTTTTTGACATCTTTAAATTTGAGTTTTGCAAGTTGGTATCATGGTATCATCTAACGACTAGTATCACATGATATTTTCCCTGTCGAGAGTACCTATATATTGGGTACGGAAAAGACTTTTCAAAACTGTTTGCAAACTACTGGAATTATTGCAATTGAAAAATTAGATCTCCGAAAGCCCAAACCATTCGCTGCTTGTTGACTTAGCAAAACATGGAAGAAGATCCCATGCTGAAGAGTACTTCGTAGACGTCTTGGCGACACCAAGTACACATTCTTAGTCAGTTGTTGGCTTGTGCCGATAGTTCTTGAAGATGGTATTTCCACTGTTGTTTTCTTTTTTAAAGATTCTCCAATGAGGTGGTTGACGGTACGGGAAACCACCAATACCCTCACTACGGTGGCGAACGTGGCCGAAAGACCAAAAGGGAGTTCACACAAGGAGTAGAGTTTGGAAAATATAGCTTGAGCTCATAATATAAAACAAAGAAAATCAGATTGGTGATGGGAAACCATATATTTAATAATCAATACAAAAATATTAGATTTTTTTAATAAACCATGAAAACAACAGAATACAATCATTACTACATTACCACCATGACACACTTGGTAACAAAATTGTAATATACAGCTGGAATGTTCGATCTAGCCAATCTAGTCGATGGCATCCAGCATGCGACATATGAAGCATGCGCTAATTAAGCGGCACAAGGACTTTGGCATACAGATACAGGTCGTTCTTCCGGCCGACGGCGATGCCCATCTTCTCCTCCATGTCCAACTCTCCTCCGGCAGGAAGCTCCCAGTCAAAGTGGTAGAGGAGGGCGGCAAGGGCGAGCTCCATGCTAGACTGCGCGAACAACATCCCCGGACAGATCCTCCGGCCTGCCCCGAACGGTGTGTACTCGAAATTGGTTCCCTTAAAGTCCACTTCGCCCGACTCGAACCGCTCCGGCCTGAACTCCTCTGGGGCATCCCAGTGCTTGGGGTCTCGGCAGATCGCCCACGTGTTCACAAACACGGTGGTGCCCGTCGGCACGTCGTAGCCGAGGACCTTACACGCCTCGGTGGGCTCACGCGGCAGCAGTAGGGGCACCGACGGATGCAGCCTGAGCGTCTCCTTGATGACCAGCCTCATGTACTTGAGGTCAGCCAGGTCGTCCTCGGTTACGCTTGCCTTCCCTTGTAGGTGGCTACGTACTTCGGCTTGTGCTTTTGCCATGATGGTTGGGTTCCTCATCAACTCCGACATGGCCCAGATGAGCGTCGTCGCCGACGTCTCGCTCCCGGCACTAAACAGGTCCTGCAGAATAGAAGAGAAGGTCATTTAACTTCCAAATCTTGCAAATTAAGAAAATTAAAATTTACTAGTTAGTGAATGAAAACAAAATAATTAGCCAAGCGGCAGCTTACCACTAATAGACACTTGATGCTTCCCATGGTAAAAGGCGCATCATGGCCGCCTTCCTTCTGTACCCTGAGGAGCACATCCAATAGGTCCTCCTGCTCCTCCTCCTTCCCGTCGCCGTTGGACGCAGCGGCGGCGGCCTTCACCTCCTCGTGCTGCTTGATGGCGCACTCGATGAGCTCGAAGCCCTTGGTGTGATTCTCCCACGCCTGTCGGGCGGAGCCGCTGACGAAGCCGATGAGCCGGGATGAGGGGAAGAGGTCGCCGAGGTTAAACCCAGAGAGGATCCTGACTCCCTGCTGGAGCACCTCAAGGAACTCTTCCCGCCTACTGAACCTGTCCCCGATCATGGCGCGCACGGTCATGTCCGCGATGAGAACGGCGAGCCGCTCGCTGACGTTGACGGGCTCGCCGTTACCGGCACCCGCTGCGATGGCTGCCACGAGGCGCCCCGCCTCCTCCTCCCGGACGTTGCGGAACGACTGCACCCGGCGGGCGCTGAGCAGCTCCATGATGCAGATCTTGCGGAGCTGGCGCCAGTGAGCGCCGTAGGGCGCGAACGCCACCCCGACCCCGTCCGACATGAGGATCTTGGTGGTGGGGCTCCATGGCCGCGTCGCGAACGTGACGTCCTGCGTCTTCATGACCTCACGCGCGGCCTCGGCGGACGAGGCCACCACCACCGGCACCTCGCCGAGCTTGAGGTACACCAGCGGCGCGTCGCCCAGCCGGTGCGCGATGTCGGCGAAGGCGCGGTGGACCAGCGGCTTGCCGGCGAGGTGGTGCAGGCTGCCGATGACCGGCAGCCGCCAGGGGCCAGGCGGCAGCTTCTGCCCAGCGCCGCCGCTGCGCTTTCTGATGTGCTTGAGGAGTAGGAGGGGGAGCACAAGAGCCAAGACGAGATAAACTGCTTGCTCCATGGCCATGGCGGCGTGTTGCTTTCTTGAGCTAGGCACTGTGGATGTGGAGCGGGGATCGTCGACTGACTGCACAATGCTCTCCTATAAGATCGGCGGCACTATATATAGGCAAGCAGCACGGACCAAGTCATCGTTCACTCGATTGAATGGTATGAGTGATTGCACGGCAAGTTTGCTTGTTGCCCGGAACCGCCCGCCCGCCCGCCCGTGTCGTCGTCTTCCCGGGAGCGATAAGGATGGGTACTAGGAAGGAAGTGTCGCTGCACATGCATCTGGACGCGTCAACATTTTCCGTCAACAGAAAACGTCACAGTTTGGAGGATTCTATAATCATGAACGGCGGCCGAGAGTATTCGGATCGAGATTCCTACTTGCTTTCAGGTGATCGGCGATGGTTGCGCGATCGTGTCTCGCTCTTCGTCCACACATCAACACCATGGCCACCTCCATGGCCGCTCAAGCCACCCGCGCGCGTCTCTTCCAGGAGGGCGCATGCATGCATACATCCCAATCACGCAACAAAGGTTTTTTAGTGCGACCGGGCATTGTTTTTCATACAGAAAAGTCCTTTGACTGAGAGCAAAAAAGAAAAAGAACACGAGAATCGGCCATTTGAAAATAGGAAATTTCCAACGGGACCAAAGGAAGCAAATTTTACACCGACTGTTTACCCCTTTGTGAACAAGGGCATTGTCAGGTCCAAAAACAATGTCAATTTTTTTTCTTTCTTTTTTTTTGCGAGTGAAAAGAGTTTTATTCCGTTATAACAGGATTACAGTCGAGAGGCAGAAATTCCTCAATATATGGCGGTCCTCTATATTTGTAGCGATACGGCAGTGGTGCTCTCCGTACGACTATACGACGCCAACCGATCTGTCACCCTATTTTGCTCACGTTTAATTTTCAAGGGAATAAACTCTCCATCTTCCATAAGAAACCCGATCTCCGCCACCAAATGCCCGTGTGCCAATCTCGACAAGCCATTCCCCGTCAAAGCTGACAGCGCCTCCGAGGAGTCTGACTATGCAATAATCGGGCCATCACTATGCTGCAACGCCAATACATCCCCTGCATCAAAGCGTGTAACTCTGCCTCTGGTGCGTCATTACAGTTAAACAAATAGCAATATGCCGCGAAGACCACCGCGCCATCAGGTTTTCTCATGATCATGTCAATAATGCTACATACACCTTGATGTCCTATCCACCCGCTCCGTCGTCGCAAATGTATATATATGTACGAAAACTGAAGAAGTGTTATTTTTGCAATGAACATGAAATGATCCAATCCTTATTCCTCGCATGCCTTCTATAGCAGACGGTGTACGTGGTTTTTAAATCTTTCACTGACGGTATATCTAATATGTTTGGAAATTTATCAGGAGACAAACCCACTTAGCAATCTCAAATCTTATTCTGGTTTATTTGTTTTCTTTGTTTTGAAAAAACTTTACAAAACTTGGACACAACTTTGCATTGAAATTGACTTTTTGGTAATATGCAAAGAATAAGCATTTAATACTGCAACTTTCACACTCTAATATAACTAGCACACAACTTTTGCACTGAACTTTTTGTAATATGCACATGCAATTTCCGTGCTATTGTATAATTAAACACGTAATGTATAGTATTTGCATGTATACTTACACACAAAAAATTAATGTTTTCAGGAAGCATGAACTAGTGGCATTGACATTTTCCTTTATAAGATGAAAGAAGATGCAAAAAATAAAATAAATAATGACAAAATAGTCACACTAGTACATATAAATTTGATTTTTATAATATTTAAGAATGAACATGTAATGGTGGATTCACAAATAAGAAGTTTCTAAGAATGAATACCCTTAAATAAGAAAGAAGATGAAATATAAACTAAAAAAAGTTTTGAAGACTGTATTAGTGGCATTGGTTCTTCTAAGAATGAATACCCTTTAAGAAGAAACAAAATAAAATAAAAACTGAAAACTTTCACGCAACTATGCAATGAAACCACACTGTTTATAATATATGCAAATGATAAACATATAATAGTGGAATTTATGCACTCTAGGATAATTAACACACATATTGTATAGTATTTGTGTGTAAAAACTTACACTCATCCAACATCCCAAAAATACCCATAAAGGAAAAGGAAAAAACTAACTAAAAACAGAAAAGGCAAAAGCAAAAACACATAAACATAGAAAAAGAAAAACTATGGGTTTCAAGCTCAATAAGAAAATTGATAGACCCAAAACAAGGGTAAGTCGAAAATTCAACCCGAAAGCCATGAAAGAACACAAAGAGGGAAAAAGAACAGCACAAATCTTGACAAAAGAATCAAAGGTCAGAAAATAGACTGACCCAATATGAAAACCATGCAAGCGTACGGCCTTTGTTCGCCAAATAGATTTAGTGAATTGAGAGAATTTAAATAGCTATTTAACTGGACTTTTTGAACGAATGTATTAAGTTTTAGGACGTGCACGCACACTGCCACACGATATGTGCATGCCAAAATGTCCCATGAAAAGAAACTTCCACCCAAGATTGAGAACAAAGAGAATTCAAAAAATGAAATATTGTCTTTGAATTTATGTCAAACTAAAAACGAGATCAATTACGTCCACCAACAAATTTTTAACCTACATAACTGACCATGTTATGACAATCTTCTAACAAAAAAAAAGACTAGGCAACTAGGCCGATATAATCGAGCTCGACGGAGCCGAGCCACAGCTGTCCTTTCCTCTCCGTCACCTCGCTGAGCGTCACACCCTTGGCCGCCGTCAGCTCCTCGACCTCCACGCCGCCGCCGTCGAGCCGGACACCGACCAAGTGCTTCACGGGGGCTGTGGTGGCGCCCGGGCGACCCTTCTCCTGGTTCAGCGCCACCCAGTAGCCGCCCTTCCCGTCCCGCCGCACGTTGTCCGGATAGCCCGGCAGGTCGGCGAGCAGCTCGTAGTGGCCAGCCTTTGGTCCCTGGAGATAGTACCTGTGTGCCTGGCACGGCACGGTGTGCGCGACGACGATGAACGTCCTGTCGTAGCTCACTGCGACGCCGTTGGGGTACGGCAAGCCGTCCTTGAGCACGGTGACCTGCTTCGTCTGCGCGTCGTACTTGAGCAGCCTCCCCGTCGCATCCGCGTTCATCATGATCTCCGTATTAAATCTGCCGAGGTCAGTAGTTTTAACTTTCGTATTACCAATTTGTGAAGTTGAGCATGCAGAAGGGATCTGGATTAAGTACGTACCTTCGTGGATATGTCACGCTGCTGTCGGTGAAGTAGACATCACCGGTGACCTGATCGATGTCGATGCCGTTGACGAAGTTGAACCGGACGCCATTGGCCGTCGTGGCAAGCACCTCGGCCTCGCCGCCGTCGGGGCCAACCCTCATGAGCCCCTTGTACGCGTCGGCGATGTAGAGGTCGCCGGACTTGCGGTGGAACGCGAGCCCCAGCGGCCGCCCGCACAGGCTCTCGGTCTCCTCGGACGGCGCCACAGGCACGGTGCACATGGGGAACTTCCTGTAGTTGGCGTGGTGGGCGAAGGTCGTCCAGCCGACGGCGCTGCCGCCCCACTTGAGGACGCGGCCATCGGAGACGCCGGTGTAGGGGCCCTGGCCGCGCGCGTCGAAGGCCAGGCTCTCGGCGCCGGTGACGCCGTTGGGCAGGGGGAGGTGGAGGCTCCACTCCGTCGGGCTGGTCTTTACCTCCGCGGCCGAGCACGACGGGGCCACAGAGACGACGAGAAGAGCGAGCAGGAGGACGAGCCACCCGCTCGCGGATCCGCGGCGCCCCATGAGCTGCAGCGCCGGTGGTTTCGTCGGAACAAACGCTCCGTCGATCGAGCAGAACGATTTGCGGGTTTGCGTGAGTTCGTTTACGGCAGGTAGCTAGAGATTTAAAGGGCACGATCGCATTGCATCGGGAGTTTGAATTCGAACGGCCATCTGATTCAGAGTTGTAACGTTTCTCCTCCTTTTGAGGAGATTCGGAGTTGTAATCGTCTGCGTCGCGCGGAGGTGGACACTTCTACGGTGTGGTGACACGTGTCGGATCTGATGGACGTAGACGAAGTGCAGGCACGTATCATACTCCAATCTGTGTCAGTTCACCCAACGGGATTTTCCAAAGACTTGGCTACCTGGTGTAGGGATGCAAGCGGACACGTTCGCATCGTCTGTGTACGTCGGCGGCAGCCGAAAATTACTATTCTCCCCGTTTCAGAAACAAGTGTTTGAACTAAAATCACGACACATATTTTGAAGTGGATAGAGTACTAATACATACATTTTTTTTTCTGAGGTACTCTTTCGCTTCTATTCCTTTGTTTAAAAATATTTATCGGAGAAATACATAAAAATGGATATATCTAAAACTAAAATACGTCTTGATACATCCATTCCTCCCACAAGTATTTACGAACGGAGGAAGTATAATATAAGAGTGGTTTTGACACTAAACGCTCTTACATTATGGGACGGGAGGAGTAATAAAATAATTGCGACCACCAGGCATCCGTGGACCAGCCAAAATTTGGCTGGTCGCCGCATAGCCGTGGGATCTTGGTCTGCGTAGCCGTTCGATGGGAGCTATCGCCTACCTCACATCTTGTGCGTCTTCTCTCTAGGGAACAGAACACGGGGGGAAATCCATGGCGGGTTGTCCCTCTCTTCTTTCCGCTTCCCCTCCCCCGCCACCGCGCGCAGCGTGCGTCCGGCCTCACCTATTTGCGTCGCCCCCCGATGCTCGCCGTTGAAGCTCCCTGCTGATGCTCACCGTCGTCAGAAACGCAAAAGAAAAAAATAGGGCGTTGACCTGTAGCAGCTTTTTTGTTGCCTCCCCCCGCTCCCTGTTGCATCCATGGGTGCTCCCTCTCTGGCGCCGGTCGCAAAACACCGGTCCTCGCAGGCGTTGTGGTCCCTCCGGTATTAATACGGCCACGACGTCACTAGCCAACCGAGCCGGTGGTAGCAAAAGAAGACCCTAGTTCCAGCATGGGGCGTGGCTGGTTCCAGCATTTTTATCCGTCTGTTGCAACGTCGATAGCACGCGGGCGTTTTCTCTCCTAGCCCATGCTCTAGTCGGTGCCAACTTTTTTGTCACCAGTTGCAGCTTTTTTTTCTGTCATATGCAGCATCGGCAGCGGCCGCATCGCGCTTGTATCAATCATCAGTCGTGGTCACCCACCATCGCCTGCCCATTGCAGCTCGCGGCCAGCCTGAGATGCAGCTGCGAAGGGCGCCGGGGTTCCAGTTCGCAGCCGTATGAAGCTCTGGTGAGGACGCATGCGAGCGGAGCAGCCATGGGGGGAGCTTGTCCGTGAGCCATGAGAAAGGGAGATGCGAGGGAGGATGGGGTGTGATTTGTTTGTCGAATAAAATTGAAGGGAGGGGAAGGGGATCAGGCTGAGGGAAGTGGAAGGACAACGCATGGCCCACACGAGATGATGCTTACGAGACACGCGGTCGCGCTTCAATCGCGTGGCTCACATGGGACCGGCCGAGTTGTTAGCCGGTCGTCCGGCCGCAAATATTTCCCAACAAGAATGCATTGTTGCTTCAAAACTTGAGCATGTATATGCAGGTGTCGCCCGCCTGCATTTCTAGTTTAGTGGAGCAGTATCAGCCGTCTACAAATAATTTAGGACCGATGAGATATCTTAACAACATTATAGTACAAACACACACAAAATGGATATTTTTTATATTGGCACCCTAGAAACTACAAGATAGTATCGAAAATAATATCACCTATGAATTTCAATACAATTTTCTAGTTAATCTAAAAAATCAAGTCTATAAAATTCAATATAATTTTTTAAAAAGATTCAGAAGTTTGAAATGCACATTTCATCTTTTCATATAAAAATGTGAATACAAGAATTGAACTTGGTGTGACATGACTATGGGATGCTACTGAAACTGAAAATTATTGAATATTATTAAATTATATTTCTAAACTTTGTTAAAGGAATGGGCATTTTGTTACCTGTAAGAAATGCCTCTAAAGTTGATTTTAAAATTGCTAAATTAATTTAAATTTGTGTGAAACATCTCTTGAGTATTTATGAAATTGATTGCATATGAGTAAAGCAATTACAATCATTGTGCAATTTCTATGGAATTTTTTAAATACATTGGAATATGACTTAAATAATTGAAAATTATGTAAATATATATGGATCATACTTATAAGTTCTTCTAGATCAATGAATAGTAACTAAATTAATTGAATATTTTTTAATAAAAATGATTTTTGTTTAAACATCGCCAAAATAATTGAAAATTTTGAATTAAAATTAAGAATTAGACATAGCTCATATTGAAACTATTTTATGAATTAATTTGAAGTGTGTGAATTTCATTGAGCTATTTGGTTATATTAGATTTTGTGGAAATTTGTAGAATTAATATTATTTGGAAATCTTGGCAATAAACTCCAAAAATATATGCAATTTTTGTTCATCTTATAATCCGTGAATTCTGCTTAGCTCTTCTTTAGAATGTGTGTTTAATTTTATCACTAGATAAAATAGGCAGTTGGGGAGTGATTTAGGGTCAAGCTCTTGTTTGTCCGACCTTCATGAATTGGAGGTGGATTTGAGGAGGAACACAAAGATCACAAGGGGGGAAAGCACTCTATTGGACAACATCCGCACACAAGATAACAAAATCACAAACCAAAGAGATAGCTCTTAAGGGCATCTCCAAGGCGGACCCGCAGACCGCCCGTATACATTTTGTTCACCAAGTTCAAAAAATATTCATCGAATTCAAAAATTGTTCATCAAATACAAAAAAATGTTCATCATTATTAGAAAATTATCATACAAAATTTTCCATAAAAATAAAAAAGGTTTGTTAAAATTAAAAAAATCATTCTTTTGAAATTGCGGACATTTTTTAATTCAAGAAATATTTTGAATTCGGTGAACATTTTTTTAAATCCGTGAGCATTTATCATTTCCCGAAAATTTGTTCAAACTATGATTTTTGAATTCAGGAACATTTCACAAATTGCAATTTTTTTCAAAATCCCGAATTATTGTTTAAAAAAAAGTTAAAACAGAGAAAAGCCAGAAAAAATGTGTTTCCGGCCCCGCGGATGGGCTAGGCAAGAGGGGCGCGGAATAGGAGCTCCCCTTCCCTCCAATCAAAAAAAAAGAGCTCCCCTTTGTTGACTGTAACTCCTCATCTCCCATGCATACTTGTACGCGCCCCATGCACTAACCCCACGATCCTCCCTCGCATGCGCACGTCGCGCCTCTGTAACCTCTCGCGCTCATGCGCTCTGTTGTAACACAGGCTATATAGCCTCGAGTAATACACACAGCAACATCCAAGGTGCATCGCTTCCTGCTTTCTCTCGTCTACATGGTATCAGACGCCGGCATCGTCCAGTGCCGGTAGATCGCTTCCGCTGCCGATCTCTCCTCGCGGCGTCATGGCTACGCCTCCGCCGCCATCCCCACCCCCACCCCCTCCCTCCTTTGGCCGTGGTCTCCACGGCGCCTTCACGGCCGCCGCCGCTGGCGCGGCCACCCCCAACCGCACCGAGCTCCTCACCCTGTCGGCCCTTGCCGCTGCCTCGCGCACTAACGCGCTCGTCCGTGGCTCCGGCGGCCCCTCTGCGGCGATCGCGCCGGCTCCATCACACCTTGCGGCCGTCTACATCAACCAACATGTGCCGATCATCCTCAACCTCAACCCGCCCAACTTCTCTCAGTGGCGGACGCTGTTCGAGGTCACCTTCCGCAAGACAGGCGTGCTCCCTCACATCACTGCTCCGGCGCTCCCCGACGACCCCGTGTAGCTCCAGGACGACGCCTATGTGATCTCGTGGCTCTACAACCGCATCAGCCCTGAGATCTTCGGGCTCGTCCACCAGCGCGATGCGACCGCCGCCGAGCTCTGGGCGGCCATCTCCTCCATCTTCCTGGAGAACCGCGAGCACCAAGCCGTCTTCCTCGCCACCGACTTTCGTCGCATCGAGCAAGGTGCCGGCTCCGTCCTCTCGTACTTTGCGCGACTGAAGGACCACGCCGACAGACTGGCGGACCTCGGTGAGCCCGTCGGTGATCGTGAACAAGTGTTGAACATGTTTCGCGGGTTGCACCCCCGCCTTCGCTATGCTATTCCCATCCTCACAATGCAGACTCCGTTTCCTTCGTTTCTCCGCTGCCGCGCCTTCCTGCTGCTCGAGGAGAGCCGCCTGACGCCGGAAAGCTCTAACGAGATGGCATGCTGCGCACGCCCCCAACTCCGGCGGGGGCTCGTCCACGGGCGGCAACACCAACCGCCGCCCGGGTGGCAACGACGGTCGCAACAAGGGCAAGGGCAAGGCCGCCGCTGATGGTGGTGGCGGTGGGAGCTCCTCCGTGCCGCGTCCCGCAGGGCCGCTGGCGCCTGCAACCACGCCCTGGACTGGGATGGTCCATGCGTGGCCCATGCCCTGGCGCCCCCACACACCTGGCGCTGGTGTGCTCGGGCCCCGTCCGGGCGCTCCTGCTCCGTTCGCTGGCCACGCCGCCCACTACGGCGCACCTCCCCTGATCCTGCCCGGCGCCGCCCCGACGCACTGGACCCCGGGTGTCGTCCCTGCTCCCCCACTGTACAACATGGGTGCCTCGTCTTCGACTACGCCCCTGCCGCCCATGTGGGACCAAGCTGCACTCGTCCACGCACTGAACAATCTCGGACTCCAGCAGCAGCAGAGCGCCCACTCCGGCGGGGACTAGTACCTCGACACTGGGGCGACTATACACATGGCGTCCTCATCAGGTCTGCTCACCACATCTCAACCCTATAATTCTTCACGCATTGTTGTAGGCAATGGCAACACGTTCGCGGTCACACACACCGGCTCTACCTCCATTCCCACCTCCAGTACCCCCATCCATCTTCAGAACGTCCTAGTCTCCCCCCACCTGATCAAAAACTTAATCTCTGTCAAAAAGCTTGCACGTGATAATCCTCTTAACGTCGAGTTTGACGATCTCAGTTTTTCTGTTAAGGATCGAAGGACGAAGCGGGTGATCCTCCGGTGTAACTCCGATGAGGATCTGTATCCAGTCACGCAGCCGCCATGCCACACTGCCCTCTCCGCCACCGTCGTCCCGGCCAAGGTGTGGCACCAACGCCTAGGGCACCCCGGCCACGACGCCCTCGCCCACACTCTGCGTGCCTGCTCCATCCCTCCACCGCCATCGTCTTTCGAGCTCTGTCATGCTTGCTAGTTAGGGAAAAGTGTTAGGTTGCCATTTTCATCTTTAGAACATGTTTCGTATTTTCCTTTCCAGTTGATTCACTGTGATGTGTGGACTTCGCCTGTATCTAGTGTCTCTGGCAAGCAATATTATCTTGTTCTACTCGACGACTATAGCCACTTTATATGGACGTTCCCCCTCGATCGCAAGTCTGATGTGTACCCCATCCTCCACTCGTTTGCCGCCTTCGTTCGTCGTCAGTTTAACCTCAACGTTCTCACTGTCCAGTGTGACAATGGACGTGAGTTCGACAACGCCATGGCACGCACGTTCTTCTCCACCGAGGGCATTGTTTTACGTATGTCCTGCCCTTACACGTCGCCGCAAAATGGGCGCGCTGAGTGGATCCTCCGCACACTGAACGACATCGTTCGCTCGCTGCTCGTTCACGCGTCCATGCCATACACCTACTGGGCGGAGGCCCTCAACACTGCCACATTTCTCCTTAACCGCCGTGCATGCCGCGCTCATCATGGGCATACCCCGTTCTACCTCCTGTATGGTGCTCACCCGAACTACACTCATTTGCGTGTCTTTGGATGCCTTTGCTATCCCAACATCTCGTCCACGACGCCACACAAGCTCGCGCCCCGGTCCACGCCGCGTACCTTCCTCGGTTACTCTGTCGCCCACAAGGGTTACAGGTGCCTTGATCGCGCTACGAATCACGTCCTTATATCTCGCCATGTGGTCTTTGACGAGACGCAATTCCCGTTCAGTACCATCCTTAGCCCCCCTCCCACCATAGCCGACGAGGAACCACCCCAGCTCCCCGTCATCCCGCGGCGACCGCGCTCCGCTCGGCCACCACACGCCGCCCACACCACGGCGACGCCACACACACCTGTAGTATCTGCCGAGCCTAGCCCTCCGACACCTCTCTGCACGTCCACAAACACTATCATGACAAACCCAGCGTCAATAGACCATACTTGCCCAGGCGCATCTGCCACCACGAGCCCCTCCCCGACCCCCGACCCGTCCGAGCCCTCGGCCCGTCCCCTTGCTCCTACCCACACCATGATCACACGCGCTCGCGCCGGCAAATTCTTTCCCAACCCCAAATACGCTGAAAACAACTCTGTCTCGACCACTCCTACCATCTCACCCATCCCCAAATCCGTGCACGCCACGCTACGTGATGTCAATTGGCTAACAGCTATGCAGGATGAATTCTCGGCGCTGATGGTGAACAGGACCTGGACGCTTGTGCCCTGACCGCCGGGCGCCAACATAGTCACTGGTAAGTGGCTATTCCGGCACAAGTTGAAGGAGGACGGCAGCCTCGAGCGCTATAAAGCACGATGGGTGGTCCGGGGGTTCTCGCAACGCCCCGGCGTCGACTTCGACGAGACGTTCTCACCGGTCGTCAAGGCCGCCATCATTCGCACCGTGCTCACCGTGGCTGCCAGCCGAGGCTGGCCTGTTCACCAGATGGACGTGAACAATGCCTTTCTTCATGGGCATCTCGCGGAGCGCGTCTACTGCCAGCAGCCGGCCGGCTTCATCGACAAGAACTTTCCCAACCACGTCTGCCTGCTTGACAAGTCACTGTACGGCCTGAAACAGGCCCCTCGCGCCTGGTTTGCGCGGTTCGCGGCCTTCCTCGGCATCCTCGGCTTCACGGTGTCCCGGGCAGACCCGTCATTGTTCGTGCTACATAGCGACACCGGCTCCGCCTTTCTTCTACTCTACGTCAACGACATCGTTCTCACGGCGTCCACGCCGGCGCTCCTCCGTCAACTCCAACAACGCATGTCCGCCGAGTTCTCCATGAAGGACCTGGGTGCCCTTCACTACTTCCTCGGGATCAGCGTGATGCGCACGGCCGACGGGTTCTTCCTGTCCCAGCGCAAATACGCGGATGAGCTGCTGGATCGCGCTAACATGATGACTTGCAAGCCGGCCTCAACACCCTTCGACACCCGCTCGAAGCTCTCCGCTGCCAACGGTGCACCTGTCCAGGACGCCTCCGAGTACCGGAGCCTAGTGGGTGCCCTTCAGTACATCACCCTGACCCGCCCGGACATGGCGTACGCCGTGTAACAGGCGTGTCTCTACATGCACGATCCTCGGACGCATCACCTCGCGCTGGTCAAGCGCATTCTACGCTACCTGCGTGGCACGACTACGCACGGGCTGCATCTCTGTCGCTCCCCCGAGCTCACCCTGGTCGCCTACTCTGACGCCGACTGGGCCGGCTGCCCGGACACGCGGCACTCTACGTCAGGCTTCGTCGTCTACCTCGGTGATGCGCTGGTGTCCTGGTCCTCCAAACGCCAGCCCACCGTCTCGCGCTCGAGTGCCGAGGCCGAGTACCGCGCCGTCGCCAATGTGGTAGCTGAGTGTTGCTGGCTTTGTCAACTTCTCGGGGAGCTGCGTGTTCCACTACCTGCCGCCACGGTCACCTACTGCGACAACATCTCCTCCGTGTACATGGCGGCCAACCCAGTCCACCATCGGCGCACAAAACACATAGAGCTGGACATCCTCTTCGTCCGAGAGAAGGTGGCCTTGGGGCAGCTTTGCGTCCTTCACGTGCCCACGGCTCAGCAGTTTGCCGACGTCATGATGAAGGGCCTCCCGACGCCGGCCTTCGAGGAGTTCAGGTCCAGCCTGTGCATTCGGCCTCCCGATGCTCAGCCTGCGGCGGGGTGTTGACTGTAACTCCTCATCTCCCATGCATGCTTGTACGTGCCCCATGCACTAATCCCACGATCCTCCCTCGCATGTGCATGTCGCGCCTCTGTAACCTCTCGCGCTCATGCGCTCTATTGTAACACAGGCTATATAGCCTCGAGTAATACTGTAATACACACAGCGACACCCAAGGTGCATCGCTTCCTGCTTTCTCTCGTCTACACCCTTCGCCCCGCTCGCCCTCCCCCTCCTTTCCCCTCCATCGCGCCGGAGATCGGCCGGGCATGGAAAATCGACCCCCCACCTCCGTCCCTTCACTCGACCCGGTGGATCCCATCCCCATCCCGCTCGACACGCCGATACACTTCCGGATTCCCATGGGGCGCGGCCCGGACGTCCTGCTGTCCGTCGATGGGTTCGGGAGGACCTTGCGGAGCTGGCCGGACGGTCCTTGCGAGCGCCGGGAGACCATGCCCGACGTCGTCACCTCCTTCGGCGAGGGCCCGCTCGTCCTTGTCGAGGTAGATGTTGATGGGGGTTACTTCACCAGAACCCACCTCCCCTGCTGCGTCTTCCGGTCGTGCCCTAGCATGCAGGGGATCATCAACAGAGTCTGCTCCACCCTGGGCCGCCCCTTGCCTTTCTGCTATCAGCCACCGTATCCGTATGTGCCAGATCCCAAGCCATCAATTATCTACTTTGTCCCGTCCAAATTGGGTTGTTTTCTTTTATTATCATATATCAGTCAACTGAAGACAAACTGAAGATCATATGCATTTCAATCGGATTCATGCCGCCACTACTTGCCGGTGTCTGAATTCTCATCTTTAAAAAAAAATTGTGTGTAGAAAGCAGGAAAAAAGTGACTGTGTTTTTTTCCATTGTGTGCATATATCCTGTTTGCCTTGATAATATGTATAATTCCTTGACTAAGATAAATTGCTCATCGAGCTACTTGTTCCACTCCAGGTGCGGGGACGACTTTGTGGCGTCATTTGTGTTGTTGCGGCACTGCACCAAGCGACATCTCTCTTTGCGAGAAGCCATAACAGGCAATTGATGGATGCGCCTAGTTAAGCCCAATCCATCTGCGCTGGTGCTCAGACAACTCTGTTGCCTATCAGAGATAGCGGCGGGTATCAGTTTCAATGACGCAGTGGAGGACACGATGACTTGGTGCTGGACCGCGGATGGCAACTACACAGCCAAGTCGGCGTACCTATGCCAATTCGAAGGAGCTGTGCGGTCAGACGATAAAGCACTCATATGGTCCACCAGAGCGGCGCCACGAGCCAAGACGTTCCTTTGGCTTGCTGCCCGCGGGCGCTGCCTCACGGCTAACAACCTGGCTATCAAGGGCATCCCACACAACCCTGTTTGCTCGCTCTGCTGCGCTGCACCGGGGACGGCCACCCATTTGCTCGCAGATTGCAGTTTCTCCAAGCAGCTCTGGATGATGGTCATCAGCAACCTTGGGGGCCCTTTTCTCAACCTAGCGCCAATGGTAAACTCCCATCAGCAATGCCTTCATCTCAAAAACAATTGGATGATGCAACTGCAGTTGCTCCCAGCTAATAAGAAGAAATAATGGAAGTCGGTCATCTGCTTGGTCTCCTGGATGATATGGAAGGAACGAAACAACCGTGTGTTCAATGCTGACATATGCTCCGCTCAACAACTCATGGGACGAATCATGGATGAGGCAAGATGTTGGTCAGCGGCTGGGCTTAGCTTGCTCGACAGAATATTTGAACCACCTTGATTTTCCCCTTGTTTGTTGCTGGATGCCAACTTCACCTTCTTTTTGTCTATCAGACTTTGTATTCACTACCAGAAAAACTTGTTTTGCCGACGGCCATATCTATGCCGACGGCCCCCACCGGCATATATGGGCATACCCTGACGGCCCAATAAAAGCCGTCGGCGTAGAAAGGCCGTCGGCGTATAACCATCTATGCCGACGGGGGCCGTCGGCATAGATAAGCCGTCGGCGTTTCTCCGAATATACCGACGGGGGCCGTCGGCATAGAGCAGGCCGTCGGCATATCGCGTGGGCCCGTCTACCCGGGCGGCGACGACAGTTTGACGGTGTCAGGCTACGCCGATGGGCTAACGGTGGCCGTCGACATAGCTACGCCGACGTCATCGATCCGCCGCGCCGCCACGTCATCGGTCCGCGTCGTTCGCCGGTCCCGTGGGGTGGCATTTCTATGCCGATAGCTAGGCCGTCGGCATAGGCCTGGCCCATGGTTTTTGCCGTAGGCGTTTAGATTTCTAATAATATTTTTATATTTTTTGTATTTTCTCTTATTTTTTTTAAATTTTTTTCAATACTAATTTCATTAACTTAAATGTACAGAAAACATATATCGATTGCCCCCCACACGGGCCTTCTTCCGTCGTGTCACGGAGAGGTTAGACGGGACGGGCCGGGTACCTGTGGGGGGTAGCAATGCCGCCAGGTGTTGCGGTGGGCCCTCCTATGGTTGTGGAAACGTGGTGGCAGGCGCAGGCACGCGGCTCCGGGGTGTGCCCCCTCCCCCCTCACGGGCATCGATGCCGCCGTGCCCCGGAGGGGGGAAACGACCACGTCGGGCCGACGCAGGGGGAATCTTGGGGTGGGTTGTGCCGGGACTGTGTTGGGGGTGTAGCTATGGCTGGGCTATTACAACAAGGTGAAAAGGTCCACCGGTCAAACTACGTCCAGCGAAAGTCAAAGGGATAGACCCGGCGGTCGTCTATGTCAGGGTTAGACGGGACGGGGTACCTGGGGGGTAGCAATGCCGCCAGGTGTTACGGTGGCCCTCCTAAGGTTATATAAGCATGGTGGCAGGCGTAGGTACCCGGCACGCGGCTTGTATGAGGTCCCGGTGCGACACTCCGGTGGCATTGCTACCCCCCTAGGGCCCCCGTCCCGCCTAACCCTGTAGCATTTGACCACGGGATCTACCCCTTTGACTTTGCACGGACGGGCTTTGAGCAGTAGACGTATCCACCCGGTTGTGTAAGGTCAGCCCATAGGCCCACGGCAACATCTGGCCCGGATGTTGCTCCAAAGTGTTCCTATGGGCTGACCTAACACAACCGGGTGGGGAGGTCCACTTGTCAGAGCCCGTCCGTGCAAAGTCAAAGGGCTAGATCCCGTGGTCAAACGCTACAGGGTTAGGCGGGACGGGGGCACTGGGGGGGTGTAGCAATGCCACCGGAGCGTCGCACCGGGCCCTCATACATCCGGGGTGGTGTGGTGGCATGTCCGAAGAGGCGGGACGCGTCTCCGGTGCGTGGCCCCCCCTCACGGACGACGATGACACGGTAGTAGACGTTCTGCGGTAACGATGCGGCGTCAATATTACTAAATACTCGGAGCGCGATAAAATCATGAGTCTTTTTGCACGACGTGGGCACATGTGCTATAGGAAGGATGGTATTTTTGCATAATTTTTGGTGATGGAGAAGTATCCGAAAAATTCCCTCTACGCGGATTGCCCTTCGCGCGTCTACGGCTGTGGCCGGCGGCCTCCGGGGGCTAGCATGCCGCCAAATCTTGCGTAGGCAGCCTCTCACAAGTCTGGAAGTGTTGTGGCGGTTGCAAACGCCCGGCACGCGTGTCCGGGGTGTGCCCCCCCTCACGGACGGCGCCGCCGCCGGCACCTCGAGGGGGGAAATGGACGCGTGGGGTCTACACGGAGGGGATCTTGCTGTGGGTCTGGCCCGGATGTTGCTCCAAAGTGTTCCTATGGGCTGACCTAACACAACCGGGTGGGGAGGTCCACTTGTCAGAGCCCGTCCGTGCAAAGTCAAAGGGCTAGATCCCGTGGTCAAACGCTACAGGGTTAGGCGGGACGGGGGCACTGGGGGTAGCAATGCCACCGGAGCGTCGCACCGGGCCCTCATACATGCGGGGTGGTGTGGTGGCATGTCCGAAGAGGCGGGACGCGTCTCCGGTGCGTGGCCCCCCCTCACGGACGGCGATGACACGGTAGTAGACGTTCTGCGGTAACGATGCGGCGTCAATATTACTAAATACTCGGAGCGCGATAAAATCATGAATTTTTTTGCACGACCTGGGCACATGTGCTATAGGAAGGATGGTATTTTTCCATAATTTTTGGTGATGGAGAAGTATCCGAAAAATTCCCTCTACGCGGATTGCCCTTCGCGCGTCTACGGCTGTGGCCGGCGGCCTCCGGGGGCTAGCATGCCGCCAAATCTTGCGTAGGCGGCCTCTCACAAGTCTGGAAGTGTTGTGGCGGTTGCAAACGCCCGGCACGCGTGTCCGGGGTGTGCCCCCCCTCACGGACGGCGCCGCCGCCGGCACCTCGAGGGGGGAAACGGACGCGTGGGGTCTACACGGAGGGGATCTTGCTGTGGGTCTGGCCCGGATGTTGCTCCAAAGTGTTCCTATGGGCTGACCTAACACAACCGGGTGGGGAGGTCCACTGGTCAAAGCCCGTCCGTGCAAAGTCAAAGGGCTAGATCCCGTGGTCAAATGCTACAGGGTTAGGCGGGACGGGGGCACTGGGGGAGCAATGCCACCGGAGCGTCGCACCGGGCCCTCATACATGCGGGGTGGTGTGGTGGCATGTCCGAAGAGGCGGGACGCGTCTCTGGTGCGTGGCCCCCCTCACGGACGGCGATGACACGGTAATAGACGTTCTGTGGTAATGATGCAGCGTCAATATTACTAAATACTCGGAGCGCGATAAAATCATGAGTTTTTTTGCACGACGTGGGCACATGTGCTATAGGAAGGATGGTATTTTTTCATAATTTTTGGTGATGGAGAAGTATCCGAAAAATTCCCTCTACGTGGATTGCCCTTCGCGCGTCTACGGCTGTGGCCGGCGGCCTCCGGGGGCTAGCATGCCGCCAAATCTTGCGTAGGCGGCCTCTCACAAGTCTGGAAGTGTTGTGGCGGTTGCAAACGCCCGGCACGCATGTCCGCGGTGTGCCCCCCTCACGGACGGCGCCGCCGCCGGCACCTGGAGGGGGGAAACGGACGCGTGGGGTCTACACGGAGGGGATCTTGCTGTGGGTCTGGCCCGGATGTTGCTCCAAAGTGTTCCTATGGGCTGACCTAACACAACCGGGTGGGGAGGTCCACTGGTCAAAGCCCGTCCGTGCAAAGTCAAAGGGCTAGATCCCGTGGTCAAACGCTACAGGGTTAGGCGGGACAGGGGCACTAGGGGGGGGGGTAGCAATGCCACCGGAGCATCGCATCGGGCCCTCATACATGCGGGGTGGTGTGGTGGCATGTCCGAAGAGGCGGGACGCGTCTCCGGTGCGTGGCCCCCCCTCACGGACGGCGATGACACGGTAGTAGACGTTCTGCGGTAACGATGCGGAGTCAATATTACTAAATACTCGGAGCGCGATAAAATCATGAGTTTTTTTGCACGACGTGGGCACATGTGCTATAGGAAGGATGGTATTTTTTTCATAATTTTTGGTGATGGAGAAGTATCCGAAAAATTCCCTCTATGCAGATGGTGAGAAAAAGCAGCTAACCATCCCCTTTAAGGTTCTTCGGTATCTTGATTTTATAAAAAGACTGCAGCGCCTTTTCATCACGAAGGAGTCTGCCAAAATGATGAAGTGGCACAAGGAAGGTGTAAGGTACAATCCAAAAAAAATCGTACATCCATCGGGAGGGGAAGCATGGAAGTCATTCGATGAAGAATACCCCGAGGAAGCAGCCGAGGCTGGGAATGTCAGAATAGCCGTATCAGGTGATGGGTTGAATCCATATGGTATGTTGTCCAATCCATACAGTTGCTGGCCT